>NW_027660559.1:0-122754 GCF_963280865.1 Gymnoscopelus braueri | reverse complement strand
ACAGGACAGAATGTAGATCTGTGGTTAGGAAACCTCAGGACATTTACATTTACTATGTGGACTTTGTCCAGAGAGCTGTTTACAATTGTCTTCTAACAACACATTACACATAACACACATGCTTATTGTAGTTAATTAAACACAGAGGAGTCCATTCGGTTATATTATTTTGTACACTACTGGAGCTGTCTAATCTGACAGCGGACTTCCTGATGTCACCGTCTGACCACGCCCACCTTGTCAACCACACCCACATTAAGGTCCCCCTGTGTAGTTTACCATGCCAGCGCCCCTGTGTGTGTATATACACTTAAAAAAAATTACACATCTTTTTTTATTTACAAAAAATAATTCTACCAACTAAAAATAATTCTCCTCTCCACCACCAGGGGGGGCTGCATCCCCTAAAGCCCTGTAGTTCCTGAACCAATGCACACACACTGCACAGAGTGTGTTTTAAGGGCCTCGGATGGAATGGAAAACTGCCTCTTTATTTAATTATTTTTAAATCCCCCAAACAATCAGGAGTTCTCATGAGGCCCCCTGACTGTTTGAGGCCCCATGTTGGATTTTTTAAGGGCCTCGAATGGATTGGAAAGCTGTTCTTTTTATATTTATATATATGTAGCCCATCTGATCCCCATGAAATATAGAGAAGGGTTCCAAGTTCTTTTGTAATTCTATTAGTTTGAGTTTTTAAAGTAATTAATCCCAAATAGCACTTTACATGAATTATACCTGAAGTAACTTGACAGACACCAGGACATGAATTTTAAAGGTTTTAGTAAATGAATTAATTGAGGGAAAGGGGAATTGAGTTTAGGGAAAGGGGAATGGATAAAGTAAAATACAAATTGGCCTTTGTCCAAAAAGGACGTTAAAGTGCAAAAACAAAATACAGTTCAGCTTATCTAAGCAAATAGAACAACCCTCAAGTTACTTTTCACAATAACCAAAAATAATCACATTCAATGTTTCACCAAATAAATACCTCAGTGCACTGTAATTACTTAATAACCTAAGCCGGCATCTAAATGAAAACAAAACAAAACCCAACCCCACGTTGCAGGCCTGTTCACCGTCGTGTCCATAAGATGGCGTCCTCGCGCACGGAATGATTACTCACAGTGAGACGTTCTTTTCAAACAGTTCCACACACAGTTCCAAAGGCAGACGTGATGCTCCGACGACGAGTCTAAAGTTTCCAAACTTAGCTCCACAGTCTTTTAGTAGGATGGAATAAGTCCTTATAATCCTTCTCTTGGATGTACAGGGTCCTCGCTCTCTCCTCTGAAAACCAGCTGCTTGCTGGTTTAGCAACGCCAGCCCGGCTAGCTGTGGCTAACTAGCCGGCTATGCGAACACTGTGGGCCAATCTAGAACGCAGCTAGCTTTAGCTAGCTAGCTGCTAAACAAACACTCGCTGAAGAACGACAGTCACAATCTTGCTGAAAGATACTGGCACTCCACAGTTCAGTCTTATAGTCTTCTCAGTGATATGTCATCACACTTGTGACTATAAGAATGTCCAACACAAAACCGCTTGTCACGTTTCTTTTTATATATATTTTCCATTCATTCACTCGCTTCTTATCACCGGCATCTCGTCTCTTTGCTCTCTGCAGAAGGGGCAAATCACCCCTCAAGGGTTTCTGCCAGAAATATCCGCCCACACAGAGCCGCACCTCCTGCATCCAGCAGCCCAACCTTTTTCCGCCAGCAACCAATAGAATCAAACTATGCTTCAGCCAATGACATGCCGTTTTGATGTTTTCACTCAGCTGGTCTGGCATCCCTTATCAGTCTGCTCGTTTGGTCAGTGTTTGAAGATGTGCTCCTTTCATTGGAATGTTATTCTACGTTACAAGCTTCATTTTTTGGTAAGTGCTTGTTTGAAAAAATGCTAATCTAACACTAACATTAGCCCCTCAGCAGTTGAAGGCAGAAATGCTAGTCAATTCTGCTTTCTGTCTGAAAGATGAATCTGCTTCAAGGCTGACTATGTTATGTTAGCTTGCTAGCTATATACTTGCAGATGCTGCTCAGTTAATACTTTTGTTACCCCTTTTTGAGGATACATCAGACTTTTAATTCAATCTCTGCTGAATTAAGGATACATCAGACTTTTAATTTAGTCTGCTGAATTAAAAGTGTTTTATCACTGGCAGCTACTAAGAGAAACCGTATGTTTTTTAAGACACCCTAGTGATGTGGGATATAATAAAGTACATTTGCTTTCTGCCAGAAAAGCTATTGCATGCAGTCTTCTTCTGTAAGAAAGGCTTTTGCATTGCTAAATTACTGTATATATATAATGATAGCTGCGTTTCTGTCAGAAATACATTCAGTACACTTCATTTCTGTCCAAAATACATTCAGTCATACGTCGCACTGTAATTCTGTCAGAAAGACATGCATCACAATGCATTTCTGTCATTAAGACATTTATCACAGTGCATTTCTGTCAGAGAGACATGCATCACACGCTATTTCTGTCAGAGAGACATGCATCACACTCTATTTCTGTCAGAAAGCCATTCATCAGATTGTATTTTTGTCTTAAAGCCATGCATCACAATGCATTTCTGTCAGAAAGACATGCATCCCATTGTATTTCTGTCAAAAATGCATTAATCAGATTGTAATTCTGTCAGAAATCCGTGCATCACACTGTAATTATGTCAGAAATGCATTAATCAGATTGCATTTCTGTCAGAAAGCTATGCATCACACTATTTCTATCAGAAATGCATACATCAGATTGCTTTCTGTCAGAAGGCTATGCATCCCACTGTATTTCTGTCAGAAATGCATTAAGCAGATTGTATTTCTGTCAAAAAGCTATGCATCACACTGTAATGTCAGAAAGCTGTGCATCAGATTGCATTTCTGTCAGAAAGCTATGCATCACAATGCCTTTCTGTCAGAAAGACATTAATCACAGTGCATTTTTGGCAGAAAGACATGCTTTCCACTGTATTTCTGTCAGAAATGCATTAATCAGATTGGCTTTCTGTCAGAAAGCTATGTATCACACTGTCATTCTGTCAGAAAGCCGTGCATCACACGCTAATTATGCCAGAAAGACATTAATCACAGTGCATTTCTGGCAGAAAGACATGCTTCCCACTGTATTTCTGTCAGAAATGCTTTAATCCGATTGCCTTTCTGTCAGAAAGCTATGTATCACACTGTAATTCTGTCAGAAAGCCGTGCATCACACGCTACTTATGTCAGAAATACATTCATCATGGTGCATTTCTGTCAGAAAGACATGCATCCCACTGTATTTCTGTCAGAAAGCCATTAATCAGATTCTATTTCTGTCAGAAAGCTATGCATCACAATGCGATTCTGTCAGAAATACATTCATCACAGTGCATTTCTGTCAGAAAGACATGCATCCCACTGTAAGTCTGTCAGAAAGCCATTAATCATTGGTTCTCCCTCGATGACTTCTTAATATGTTCCACTAAATTTTATAACCTTTCTGGACCTCATTGACTTCCCTACTATGAAAAATAACTCATAAATTAATGTTCTGTGCAGAGAAACAACCTCCCCTCCCCCCCCCCCCCCTTCTTTCCCCCTCCTGTTCCCTGGTATGAATGAGTGTCTTGTCTGTTGTTTGTCCTGTCTGTTTACTTTATTATTATTTTCTATGTCTCACGTTTTAAATTTACATTGATTACTGTATCCATTTTACTGTTTGTTTTGTTGTGCTGTGTATTGTTTAATTGTTGTTTTGTTTTGTTTTTGTTTTTGTTTTGTAAAAAAAATCAGACCTCTTTGTTTTCATTTTTATTGTCATGATGCCCCTGTTTATTGTTTGAAAAAAATAATAAAGAGATTTGTAAAAAAAAAAAAGAAAGCCATTAATCAGATTCCATTTCTGTCAGAAAGCTATGCATCACAATGCCTTTCTGTCAGAAAGACATTAATCACAGTGCATTTCTGGCAGAAAGACATGCTTCCCACTGTATTTCTGTCAGAAATGCATTAATCAGATTGGCTATGTATCACACTGTAATTCTGTCAGAAAGCCGTGCATCACACGCTAATTATGTCAGAAATACATTCATCACAGTGCATTTCTGTCAGAAAGACATGCATCCCACTGTAATTCTGTCAGAAAGCCATTAATCAGACTCCATTTCTGTCAGAAAGCTATGCATCACAATGCCTTTCTGTCAGAAAGACATTAATCACAGTATATTTCTGGCAGAAAGACATGCTTCCCACTGTATTTCTGTCAGAAAGCTATGTATCACACTGTAATTCTGTCAGAAAGCCATGCATCACGTGCTAATTATGTCAGAAATACATTCATCATGGTACATTTCTGTCAGAAAGACATGCATCCCACTGTATTTCTGTCAGAAAGCCATTAATCAGATTCTATTTCTGTCAGAAAGCTATGCATCACAATGCCTTTCTGTCAGAAAGACATTAATCACAGTGCATTTCTGGCAGAAAGACATGCTTTCCACTGTATTTCTGTCAGAAATGCATTAATCAGATTGGCTTTCTGTCAGAAAGCCGTGCATCACACGCTAATTATGTCAGAAATACATTCATCACAGTGCATTTCTGTCAGAAAGACATGCATCCCACTGTAATTCTGTCAGAAAGCCATTAATCAGATTCCATTTCTGTCAGAAAGCTATGCATCACAATGCCTTTCTTTCAAAAAGGCATTAATCAGATTGCCTTTCTGTCAGAAAGCTATGTATCACACTGTAATTCTGTCAGAAAGCCGTGCATCACACACTACTTATGTCAGAAATACATTCATCATGGTGCATTTCTGTCAGAAAGACATGCATCCCACTGTATTTCTGTCAGAAAGCTTTTCATCATACTGTATTTTTGCCAGAAAGGAATTCAATACGGTAAAAATACTTTGTACCATTATCAGTTATCAAGTTAAGTGGCATTATCATCGTTTTTAGCAAATCAACAGCCTATCGGTTAACGAGATAACAATCTATCTGTTAAACTTATTTACAGTTTTCATCTGTATCACCGTTCCACGGGCCTGTCGTCCTGCCTGCCTGCCTGCCTGCCTGCCTGCCTGTTTGTCTGCCTGCCTCCTGTCGTTTGGCCTGTTTTCCTACCCGACACATGGGTCCACTTGGCAGACATGAACAATTACAGGTGCAGGTGCATCAATTATCATTACTTATATCCCCTCTGCCAGTCAGATCATTTAAGTTTAAGTTTATTATTTAAACTTTGAATTAGCTCATACTGTTTGTCTAATTTGTCAAAAATAATTATTTAACTAATTATGACCGTTTTTATTTCAGTGAAATGGAGTCTCACTGGCGGCATGCAATCGAATGCTCTCTTCGAAAAGAACTAAATCCAGATGTGAAAAGGACAGTCCACATCATAACTCAGGATGAGACTTGGGATGACTAAGCAAAGGCGTTGGGAAATTCTCAACTGTTAACAAAAGGGGAGCAGGTCAGATCCAATGGCGTTGTGAAAGAGCAAACAAATGTAAAGGGAAGTCAACTGGAGATCCCACAGCTAGTTGTGGAGCCTATGTGTCCTTACCCCGAGAGCATCACACCCACAAGCCCCGGAAGTCTCTGCTACGGAGCCGGATCGCTAGACGGCGGCCAAACATCCACACCCCCCGAGACCATCACACCGACAAACCCCGAAAGTCTCGCCTACGGAGCCGGATCGCTAGACTGCAGTGATCCTGATAGCCCACACCGGTTTTCAACAAGGTAAAATAAAGGATCTCTTGGATACATTGGTGGTTGAGGTATACTTGTAATGTAGTTACATATGAGTATATGGTCTTCATTCCAAATGATTAAACACCTCACTATTGGGTAGTTTACCCAACACCACATCACATGGGTATTTCTCCTCACTCTCAGACAGACACTGGTATCTGCTGTAATTTCCACATTCTGTAATGTTCAATGTTTTTTCTCTTCGAAAGGTACCTGGAAGAGCTTCACAGTGCTGAATGGATTCCACACTCCAAGACACATGACCCCATGGAAGCTGCATCCAGGATGAGGAGTACAGGGTTGCTTCACAACTTTTTTCTGAAGGAAGTGGACTTTATTCTGTTCCATCTGAAGTTGATGAAACTAAATGATCATTGTCATTGAAAATGTCATTTCAATGCAGTGTCAGTGTACTGTGTCCATTGGAGGTAATTTGTACAAGCACATTATTCCGGCTCAAGAAACATACCAAGAAATGGACATACTGTACATATAGATGAACGCAGAAAAGAGGTAGCAAGGTCCCTCTTTGAACAAAGCATTATGAATGGGATGGAAAACATCATCAAACATCAGACTTAAAGGTTGTTAGTGTGGAAGCTAAACAGTGCACATTTCTAGTTAATAGCCTTAAAGAAATGTGGGTGTGCTTCAGACTTTCACAGATACAACGGCAGGACTGTTTGCCTCAGGAAAGTGACAACCAGTTGATTGATGTTTCCCTAAAACTAAGAAAGATATTATAGCATGTTATATCTGGTTCAACATCTTGAGAGATGAATAGCACTTTGAATAGTACTGTATCTATATTGCAATGAATTGCTGAATGCTTCAGCACTTTTTTTTAATTTTACCAATGTTGTCTGCTACTCTCTACTAGTCTCTCTACTTTTTAATGTTTTTTAACGGCCTTGCCTCTTTTTAATGTGTCTATTGTTTTTAAATGTGAAGCACCATGAGTTGTGGAGAATGGTATTTTGCTCCCCTGTATGCCTGTTTGTATTGTGGAAGTGACAATAAAAACTGATTCTGATTCAATGTTGTTTTTATGATGCATGCCCTTCATGCTACACAGGCGTACCCATGACTTTGACAAATAACAGAACAAATGAGTTGGCCTTTTCACAAATGGACCGTTTAAAATGATCTGAACTGAGTTACTTTTGTGTTCACATTGTCAGTTCACTGCAGAGGACAGAGTTCTCTTTCTGCTCCACTTCAGTTCTGATGAAGTCCTCTTTATGTTTGCACTATTCCTGTGGAGCTCAGACCTGTACCGCCTTTGATTTATTATAGGTAGTTTTCACCTGAAACAAGATGGTGGTTGCTGTACTTCCTAATGTAAAGACACAGTAGATATTAGTTCAGGCTGTGCACATGAATGTCAGAGCAACAGTGAAATAGTAAATTTCTTTTATAGGTTTTAAAAGCTCTATTTGCAATAGCAATCGCATACAGCAGGGGTGCTTAATGGTTTTCAGGCCATGGACCCCTTAGCTGAGAGAGAGAGAGAGAGATGAAGCAGGGACCCCGACTACATATTGTATAAAATGTGTTGTAGATTAAACCTTTTAATAGATTTCATAGAAATGCTTGACAGCACTATCAGTGTTGTGTACATGTGTTTTTTTTGTTTTCACATTATCTTGTCTATTAACATGTTAGATTCATGTCCATGTGTATTTTCAGATATGTAACCACTTAAACCCTTTATACTTAACTTGACCTTTGGCTCTGTATTGGTCTGCAATTTTTTCCATCATCAAACCCTTTCACCGAAAATAGCCCTTCTACAAGCTCACAATGCATCGCACTGCGACGCATTGTGAGCTTGTAGTTTGGCTATTTTCTGCAAATGTTCCCCCCTGAATAGAGATGCTAGGGTTCATGTGAGAAAAGGTTTCTATCACAAAGATTTGGCAGCCCTCCTTCATTAACCCTGAGGACACCCGAGGGGTCCCGGACCCCATGTTGCAGAGTTAGCTCTTTAAGCCGAAAATACATGTTCTGGTCAGAATACCAATTACATCCGCTCAGAAGAGAACTCACTGGATAGAGCATAACTAGGTGAAATCGTAAGTGATGAAATTGTAAACACGCAGATAAACTGGATCATTTTAATGCTGAAGCTGATAAATGGCTTTTGCCTCCTGAGTGTGAATGTATTCTGTTTACTAGGCTGGAGTGACCCGCTACTAAACAGTATACTAGCAATAAGTACTAAAAGAATATAGAGCTTCAACATATTAAAAAAAACTTGTGTAGCACTAGGAAAGTATAGATAATAATAATAATAATAACAATAATAATAAACTTTAGCACCTTTCATGACATTAAATGCAGCTCATAGTGCTTTACAGAGCAAGAATACAATTACAGTTACAACCAATTTAACAATAAAGCAAAAAAAAGCATCAAGCAATCATAAAACAACATTAAAATAAGATGCACATTATAGTTTTGGTTATGAGGCTGCTGAAAGCGTTCCAGTGGAAAACACAGCATAGGTTCCCTTATCCCTGTGATCCTCATCCCTAACCCCAACCCTTCCTACCAACAACACTTATAGTCTACTTGAAATTGCATGGCCCCAGAAATGGTGTTCACTCTGAACTTTTATGATAGAAATGTTATGCATAGGCCTAGTGGATGTAATTCAACTTCGTTTCTGCAAGTTTTTAACCCAAACCCTATCCATGATTGGCAATTTGCATAGTTTGCACAATAGGGTAAAATAAAAATGAATAATCAGACTTCCCAGATTAAGTTAATTTGATGAATGCAAATGTACTGCATAGCGCATATAAACTACAAGAAAACATTTGTAGCCTCATTATTATGTCCAGGTTGTAGATCAGCTATTTTTACAGGTGTACGTGTAGGCAAGCAGATCACTGTTGATTCTATTAATACGACCCTCCTGGGGATTTCTGATATCATGTCCAGAGTGCTTGTCCATTAGGCGCACTATGCAGCTGTTGAAGGTGTTCTTGTTCTCAAATGTAAAGGACACATAGGCTCCACAACTGTTGGCCCTTGTAGCTGTGGGATCTCCAGTAGACTTCCCTTTACATTTGTTTGCTCTTTCACAACGGAATTGGATCTGACCTGCTCCCCTTTTGTTAACAGTTGAGAATTTCTCAGTGCCGTTGCTTTCTAATTCCATCAGTTGTCTTTCTATAAACTCATCCAAAGTCTCATCCTGAGGCATGAAGTGGACTGTCCTTTTCACATCTTGATTTCGTTCCTTTCGAAGAGAGCATTCGATTGCCTGCCGCCAGTGAGACTCAATTTCACTGAAATAAAAGGGGACATAATTAGTTAAATAATTATTTTTGACAAATTAGACAAACAGTATGAGGTCAAAAATGGTCTGTCTGGCAGAGGGGGTATATTTACATTGACAATTGATGCACCTATAATTGTTAATGTCTGGCAAGTGGACCCAAGTGTCGGGTAGGAAAACAGGCCGAAGGACAGGAGGCAGACAAACAGGCAGGCAGGCAGGACGACAGGCCCGTGGAAGAGTGATACAGATGAAAACTGTAAATAAGTTAAACAGATTGTTTTCTTGTTAACTGAGAGGCTGTTGATTCTCTAATCACGTTGATAATGGCCGCGTTTCCCAAAGAGATTCGTAGAGATACTGCGTAGAGATGCTGCGCAGGTCCTACGACGGGTCTTACGTGCGTCCACACAGGCTGCGCAGTACCTTAGCAGGCATGTAAGATTTCAGGTCATGCGTAGCCTACGCAGCTTGCGTAAGAGCTTCCTACACAGCTGGGACTGGGCGAAACCTACGCTCTACCCTCATTAGAAGCAGCTGGTTGTGCCCTACGTGCTATCTAAACTGGCTTCAGGAAACACCATCGTCGTAGGTTTCCAAGTCCACGGCGTTACGTGTCTGCTAAAACTACATTCGGGAAACAGCATGCACGTATCCTACTCCTCCTACTCCTGGGAGTGGTTGTAGCCCTGAGTGCTGTCCTACGCAGCAGTTTGTTACGAGCGCCCTGGGGCGCTCGTAACACCCATCGTAGCTAAATAGATCTATGAAAAGACCGACCGACCGACCACACACACACACACACACACACGCTTACGCGCACACGCACACGCACATATAATTTATATATATATTTTTTTTTTAAAAAGAACGGGCCGGTGCGTAGCGTGCGATGCCTACCCAAAAAAACAGACATACAAGCTGTCAACGCACTGCAACATGCCGTGTCGATAGCTTGCAGATCTGTTCTTTTGGCTGCGCTGCTTCGTCCTCTATGTATGAACCCGAAGTTTACAAATTGTACTCCACGGATGATCCGATCATCTGATAAAAATATTAAGCATATGCCAAGTTAACTAAATGTATATAAATGATGCTGAGCTAAACATGTTTCCTTAATTTCTAAGTTTTATAGTTAAACGTTATGATGAAAGTCCCCAGTTCCTCTCACAAAGTGACAGCTGTTGCGCTCGCCATGTTTATGAATGGTTCAAAAATCTTTTGAAAATAGCAGATCTAAAAGCTCACAACGCCTCACAAGCTTGTAGATCTGCTATTTTCAAAAGATTTTAATACATATTAAATTTTGGGAAATGGGACATTCTGCATACCTTTACTTTTGGTATTTTAAGTATATTTAATTTACTTGCATAATGGGAACACTTTAGTGTTTTATTTACCTTGCAGATGTCACCTCACCGCTGTAATTTTATTCATAAATATATTATTCAAAAGTTGTATTTGGAGTGGACTGCTTCAGGACATCTGACAGTTGGCTCTGGTATTTTTATGATCCATTTCACTGTATATATTCGCAAAGGGTGTTTAAACTGCTGTGTAGCGTAAGACAGCACTACGTAGTTTACGTAGGCTTTACGTAGGCTTCGTCCAGGAGGTCTTTACGTGCGTGCTGTCTCCCGAATTTAGTTTAGCACACACGTAACGCCGTGCACTCGAGAACCTACGACGATGGTGTCTCCCGAAGCCAGTTTAGATGGCACGTAGGGCACAACCAGCTGCTACTAATGAAGATAGAGCGTAGCGGGGTTGCTACTGCGCAGCTGGGTGGAGGCTCTTACGCAGCTTCTAGGCTACGCACGAGCTGAAATTCGTTTGGGAAACCCGGCCAATGCCACTTAGCTTGATAACTGATAATGATACTAAGTCTTTTTACCGAATTGAATTCCTTTCTGGCAGAAATACAGTATGATAAATAGATTTCTGACAGAAATACAGCTTGAGTAATGCATTTTTGACAGAACTACAGTGTGATGAATGGTGCATTTCTGTAAGAAATATATTAATCAGATTGTGTTTCTGTCAGAAAGACATGCATCCCACTGTATTTCTGTCAGAAAGACATTCAGCACACTGTAATTATGTCAGAAAGACATTCAACACACTGTATTTCTGACAGAAAGCCAGTGTGATGCAAGTCTTTCTGACAGAAATGCAGAAAGATATGTGCCTTTCTGTCGGGCTTTCTGACAGAAATACAATCTGACAGATATATAGTCTGATTAATGCATTTCTGACAGACATAGCTTGTGATGCACTTCTTTCTGACAGAAATACAATTTGATTAATACATTTCTGTCAGAAATACAGTCTGGTTAATGTATTTCTGACAGAATTACAGTGTGATGCATGTCTTTCTGACAGAAATACGTGCATCACACTGCATTTCTGACAGAAATACCGTCTGATTAATGCACTTCTGACAGTAATGGCAGAGTGCTGAATGTATTTCTGACAGAAATGCAGTGTGATGCATGCATTTCTGACAGAAATACAATCCGTTTGCTGCATTTCTGACAGATATATAGTCTGATTAATGCATTTCTGACAGACATAGCTTGTGATGCACTTCTTTCTGACAGAAATACAATTTGATTAATGCATTTCTGTCAGAAATACAGTCTGGTTCATGTATTTATGACAGAATTACAGTGTGATGCATGTCTTTCTGACAGATATACAATCTGTTTGCTGCATTTCTGACAGATATATAGTCTGATTAATGCATTTCTGACAGACATACAGTGTGATGCACTTCTTTCTGACAGAAATACAATTTGATTAATGCATTTCTGTCAGAAATACATTCTGGTTCATGTATTTCTGACAGAATTACAGTGTGATGCATGTCTTTCTGACAGAAATACAATCCGTTTGCTGCATTTCTGACAAATATAGTCTGATTAATGCATTTCTGACAGACATACAATGTGATGCATGTCTTTCTGACAGAAATACAATTTGATTAATGCATTTCTGTCAGAAATACAGTCTGGTTCATGTATTTCTGACAGAATTACAGCGTGATGCATGTCTTTCTGACAGAAAGACGTGCATCACACTGTACTTCTGACAGAAATAGAGTCTGATTAATGCATTTCTGACAGAAATAGAGTCTGATTAATGCATTTCTGACAGAAATGCAGAGTGCTGAATGTATTTCTGACAGAAATGCAGTGTGATGCATGTCTTTCTGACAGAAACGCAGAAAGATATGTGCCTTTCTGTCAGAGATACAGTGTGATGCATGGCTTTCTCAATCTGTTTGCTGCATTTCTGACAGATATATAGTCTGATTAATGCATTTCTGACAGACATAGCGTGTGATGCACTTCCTTCTGACAGAAATACAATTTGATTAATGCATTTCTGTCAGATATACAGTCTGGTTAATGTATTTCTGACAGAATTACAGTGTGATGCATGTCTTTCTGACAGAAATACAATCTGTTTGCTGCATTCTAACAGATATATAGTCTGATTAATGCATTTCTGACAGACATAGCGTGTGATGCACTTCTTTCTGACAGAAATACAATTTGATTAATGCATTTCTGTCAGAAATACAGTCTGGTTCATGTATTTCTGACAGAATTACAGTGTGATGCATGTCTTTCTGACAGAAATACAATCTGTTTGCTGCATTTCTGACAGATATATAGTCTGATTAATGCATTTCTGACAGACATAGCGTGTGATGCCATTCTTTCTGACAGAAATACAATTTGATTAATGCATTTCTGTCAGATATACAGTCTGGTTAATGTATTTCTGACAGAGATACAGTGTGATGCATGTCTTTCTGACAGAAATAGAATCTGTTTGCTGCATTCAGACAGATATATAGTCTGATTAATGCATTTCTGACAGACATAGCGTGTGATGCACTTCTTTCTGACAGAAATACAATTTGATTAATGCATTTCTGTCAGAAATACAGTCTGGTTCATGTATTTCTGACAGAATTACAGTGTGATGCATGTCTTTCTGACAGAAAGACGTGCATCACACTGTACTTCTGACAGAAATAGAGTCTGATTAATGCATTGCTGACAGAAATGCAGAGTGCTGAATGTATTTCTGACAGAAATGCAGTGTGATGCATGTCTTTCTGACAGAAAAGAAGAAATATATGTGCCTTTCTGTCAGAGATACAGTGTGATGCATGGCTTTCTCAATCTGATTGCTGCATTTCTGACAGATATATAGTCTGATTAATGCATTTCTGACAGAAATATAGTGTGATGCATTTCTTTCTGACAGAAATACAATTTGATTAATGCATTTCTGTCAGAAATACAGTCTTGTTAATGTATTTCTGACAGAAATGCAGTGTACTGAATGTCTTTCTGACAGAAACACAAGTGATATATGCTATAGAATTTCTGACAGAAACGCAGATATCATTATCTATACACTAATTGAGCAATGCAAAATCCTTTCTTACAGAAGCACAGTGGCAGAAAGAAAATTGACATTATTATATTCTACATCACTAAGCACTAAAATATGGTTTATCTTAGTTGCTGCCAGTGATAAAACACTTTACATGTATCCTCAGCTGTTAAGGGGTAACACAAATGTTAACTGAGCATTTTCTGCAAGTATTTAGCAAGCAAGCTAACTTGATAGTTAACTTAACCTTTCAGACAGAAAGAGAATACCTAACATCACAAGGATTTCTTCAAAAATATGGTAGTTTTAACAGCATTATCCCTTGAGACAGAAAGATAATCACCAACATTTCAACATTTTAAATCATTTCCTAAAATGTTTTAAATCATTTTACATTAGCATTTGTCCAAATATTTACTTACCAATGATGAAGGAAGGCAGCAAGCTGTAACAATGAAGCAAAAATATAATTCCAATGTGCAATGAAGAAAAAAACGGCAGCACATACATGCAGGCAGCAGACTGTAGGTAGGGCAGAAAGAGGGGAAAAACAAAAACACCCAAAACGGCATGTCATTGGCTGAAGCGTAGTTTGATTCTATTGGCTGCTGCAGGAAATGGGTTGGGCTGCTGGATGCAAGGGGTTGGGCTCTGTGTGGGCGGATATTTCTGGCAGAGACCCTTGAGGGGTGATTTCCCCCTTCTGCTAATATCAGTGGTCCTCAAACGTTTTCATGTCAAGGACCCCCAAAATGATATGTATTTGGCGACGGACCCCCATCTCAAAATATTTTGTTCCAGGGACCCCCAGAGGCAAAGATTTGAGTTAAAAAGGTTTGCTTTAAAATACACTGCTCAAAATAATTAAGGGAACACTTTGATCCCTTCATTCTTTTGAGCAGTTTTTGTTAGCAGTATGTACACAGTTCATGAAAACTCAAAAATAATTAAGGGATCAAAGTGTTCCCTACATTTCTTTGAGCAGTATATATGTATATATTCAATGATTTGCACAAATGTGTCTAAAATAGCAGATATAAAAGCTCCCGGCACTCGGTGCCGCACTATGAGCTTGTATATCTGCTATTTTTGAAAGTTTTAATGTGTTAATGTTGATAAGGCACACTGACCAAGAAAATAAAAACATGGCACTCCATGTCAAAAAGGTTGCTGTCTTGCTGACCCCTGCGTGTAATACAGTTTGTCTCCTTTTTATATGGTGCGGTGTGCTCAAGAGTCACAACAGTCTGTGTGAACTCCTCCAGGAGCTGGTTGCCAGATTTGTCTTGCTGGAGGACAGGAATAAGTACTCACTGGTCCATCGGGCCCTCCCCTAGGCTGCTACCCCGGTCTAACCTCCATGCTGGACGACAGGGGGCGCTGTGCTCTCTGCCTGGGCCCCTTCCTCTCCACCTGGCTGGAGAGTGTGCACTTCATCCACCTGAGGAGGAAGGTATAGGGGCAGTGGTGGAAAAAGTACTCAAATGTTTAATTTAAGTAAAAGTATCAATACTGCAATGTAGAAATACTCTGTTACAAGTAAAAGTCCGGATTTCTTTCTGTGTTTTAAAGTGAACTAAAGACTTCAGGAATAGGGCACTGTACAGGCACTATTGTGAGGACTTATATTCTTTTGTACATACTGTATCTGTATTAATCATAAATTAACCTGTGTGTGTGTGTGTGTGTGTGTGTGTGTGTGTGTGTGTGTGTGTGTGTGTGTGTGTGTGTGTGTGTGTGTGTGTGTGTGTGTGTGTGTGTGTGTGTGTGTGTGTGTCTCAGGACATGAAGATGAGGAGCTCCTTGACAGTCCCAGTGCGGGTTCTTCTCTGCTCCTACAAATGCTTCAACAGACACGGACACTCCTACTATGCTGTTGCACCAACATAAAGATTAGGTTAGCTTTTTTCTGCTAACAAAGTGTGTCAACAAATAAATAAGCAAAGACAAAAGTTGGACCAAGCCGTTAATGAGTCACTTCAATATGATGAATGGATATTTGTAAATTGATGCTGGAACAGGTGTCACAAGCTTTTTAGACCCTAAAACTTTTCGGTTCATTAGATTTGAACGGATTCTTTGTTTACCATGCAGGTGGAGACAGTAGACAGATGACCACTGAAAACTGCATCAGACCAAAATGTGATGTCAGTGCTGAACAGGCTTCTATTCAAGATGTGAAGAACACTTTTATGCAGTGTAACAACACCGCTAACAATTACATGATCATATTTTCTTATTAGGCCTGTATACAGTGACCTTGTTGTAAAAGGACTGTTGTATACGCTGAGGAAGGCCTGTGGGCCGAAAACGTCCGGATGACACTGCTGCTGGGGGGGAGCTATGACCTAAAATAAATAAGAGCCTAAATGGACTTTAGTGAGTGCTGGTATTCTTGAACTGTATCCGCCTGAACCGTGTGCACCCAGTACATTTGTACTTCGAAAACTTGTCTCATGAGTGCTTGCTTCTTTCCTTTTCAAGTTATCCTGTTGTTACCACCCCCTAATGTAAGCAATGAAGATTTTAAAGAAACTCAATGTTCAAGTTTGGAGGTTTCTTTATTGTCTTGTGTACATATAAGAGTAAAAATATATTTTTGTTCTGGTTCCACAGACATTGTAACTATAGTTCTGGTTTGTGGATATCTCACACTCATTGTAGCTGCTTTTGTTGAATTTCTGTAAGACATAATTGCTTTGGTCCTGGCCCCCCCAGGGGTCCTTGAGGATGTTCCACGGGCCCAGAGACAAATTAGCAGTTTAATTTAACTACAATTCAATTCTCTTGACAATATCACAATACAAAAATGTATGAGTGACTATTCTAAAAACATGTTTCAATATCATCGCTATGAATCTATTCCTCATGTACAATTATGACATTCAGATGATGTAATGTAAACCAAAACATCTGTTCATATCAGGGACCCCAAGACAGACCCATTTAAAATGGAGGGTCCGCGGGCCAATTAAATTCAGTTTGGAGGTCTGTGACATGAGGGCACTTGAAAACCTCCAGAAGACATTTATACCAGGGGTCTTCAACAGGGGGTCCGGGACCCCTAGGAGTTACTACAGGGGGTCCGCCAAATCTTTGTGTGATGTAAAAAATAATCATACTTGAACTGGGGACCCCTCGCCCTGACAAGCACTTGGAGGCATTACATTTAGTTTGACTCGGTTCCAAAGATAAATATTGTGAAAATAGCAGAACTACAAGTTCACAATGTGAGCGTGTAGATTGGCTATTTTCATTTTTTTTTTTGCCTCTTTCTTATTTTATTTGACAATTTGACCAATGTTTGACCAGTTTTTATATTGTATATTTATAGTATATTTGTTGATTACTTTTGACACAGTAATGGTCTCTTTTCTTTTTTCTTTTTTTTAAAAGGTATTAAAAGTCCTTAAATTGTCTCTTCACTGTCATCTGGGGACCCACCCCCCCCCCCCCCAAAAAAAAAAAAAATCATGTGGGGACCCCCACAGGTTGAGAACCACTGTGACCTGCTAACATCTGTGTTTAAATGGCCAAGGAATGATGATTGTTCCAACTTCTTTTCTGTCCTTTGGTAGGAATATTGTCATTAAAAATGTACAGTACCTTGATATTTGATAGTTTATGATTTCATCTGACCCAAGTGAATGATGTCTGTGAGATAATTGGTTATTCATTGATTTGTCTCTCACTATCTAATCTCTCAAGAACAGATTCCGAGCTGCGACAGCAGAGGGCGCTGTTTTTGGACGATGGGTTCCCAGATTGTGCACTATCAGATCAGATGTAATCAAAGAGTGTGGAACTGGAACTCCTTTACCTTGTTGACAGAGACAGGAGTCGGGACAGATTGCTGTCTCTTGCAGAGAACCACATTTCAAAAAGTTCATAAGTTAAAGATTTGTTTTTGTTATTTTTTGGGAAAGTTTGTATTATTTTAATATGGCTCTGTATTTCATTAGTCAAAAAATAAAGATAAATTGCTGTTGCTATATTTAATTTATTTTAATTAATGATTGTCTTTTTTAATATGTATTTGTTTTATGCTGTACCAAAAGTAAAAATACTCATTACGTAGCTAAACTTGTAAAAGAAAGAAACAAGCTAAGAAACAAGGTTATGGCATGCTCGAATTAGCAGAAAAAAGCTTCCTCGATGACAAAATTGAGGAAAATAAAAGCAAACCACGAGAGCTTTGGAAGCTATTCAACAACCTACTAGGCTGCAGCAAGAAATTGAAAACCAGGTTTACTAACATAAGCCTCAAGGTGAATGACACTCTCGTCATATCCAAACATGAAGTGAGTAAAATCCTCAACATATTCTTCACGACCATAACCTCAGATTTGGTTGAAAAACTACCCCCTCACTCTGGGTGCTATGGTGAAGAGCATGTTGACTCATTTTACGAAAAACAGGGTGTACGCAAAGATGATTTTAAACTCCCCTGTGAAAACAGAAGAGGTGTTTAAAAAATTGAGTGCTCTTCATCAACACAAAGCCACAGGCCTCGACAATATCCCCGCCAAATTTCGAAAAGACTCGGCCGCCTCCATTGCTCCAATCATTACCCACATAATAAACCTCTCCATCATACAGGGACGGGTCCCTAACGATTTCAAAAAAGCAAGGGTGACCCCTCTGTACAAAAAAGGAAACAAATTAGACCCTGGCAACTACCGCCCTATTTCTATTCTTAGCTCCATCTCGAAAGTCATGGAAAAAATAGTCTATGAACAGGTCGATAAGTATCTTGCCGAAGAAAATCTAATCTACAAATTCCAATCTGGTTTCAGAACAAACCACTCCACTGACACATGCCTTCTCTATTTGAACGACTCTATCAAACAAGATGTCGACAAGGGCAAATATTGCGGCATGGTCATGCTGGACCTCCAGAAGGCCTTTGACACCGTCAATCACCCAATTATGATCAATAAGCTCAAAGCAATAGGTTTTGATGATACGTCAGTGAACTGGATGAGATCCTACCTGGAAGGGAGGGAGCAAGTGGTGGAAGTAAACGGCACCCAGTCCCCCCCCTCCCTGTGACTTGTGGTGTCCCACAAGGAAGTATACTAGGCCCTTTACTGTTCCTGATATATGTGAATGACATGTCATCGGCCTGCGACTGCAAACTGTTCCTGTTCGCAGATGACTCGGCCCTGCTAGTCTCGGACAGAGACAGGCTGCAGGTTGAGAAAACTCTCAGCTCCGAACTCAACAAGATCTGCATCTGGCTCTCTGACAACAAACTTTCATTACACCTGGGTAAAACTGAATCCATCCTCTTTGGGTCCAGTCCTAACCTTAGCAAGGCAGAGAGTTTCACGATCAAAGTGGGTGATGATGTCATCAAAAGAAAGGATGAAATTACCTACCTGGGCTCCATCTTGGAGGCAAACCTCTCTGGTAACAAAAACGCCGAAAAAGTGATCAAAAATGTCAACCAAACAACACGCTATTTGTGGAGGATTGACCGCCTAGTCAGTAAGAATACTCTGAAGATTCTTGCAGGGGCCCTCATTCAAGGTCATTATGATTATGCATGCACTTCATGGTATCACAACACCTCCAAGGCCTTAAAAACAAGGCTCCAAAAAACCCAAAACAAACTTGTAAGGCTACTTCTTGGCCTCAATCACAGAACCCATCTAACCCCTGCTCATTTTGCTAGGATTGGATGGCTTAGGGTTGAGGACAGAGTACAGCAACTTGCTATGGGCCTGGTCTTCAAGATACACCACAACATTGGGATCCCCCTGTATTTGTCAAAATACTTCCAAAATGTTAATGCAGTCCATGATCATAACACCAGAGGCAGCTCCACAAATCATGTTCAACCCAGATTTGGCTCAACTAAGGGAATGAACTCGTTCTCATGCTATTCATCAAAAATGTGGAATGCCCTACCAAAAGGAGTAAAGGAGTGTAAAACCCTACTCACTTTCAAAACTGCCCTAAAGATACACCTTCAGGAGGCTGCAATTCGAAAATGGCCCCTGTCTAAGTCTTAACCTACCCCCCCTACCCCCCCCCCTCCTTCATTTTCCTCTTTTGTATATATATATATATATTTGTCTCTCTTCATACCAGTAAGCTGAAAGCTGATTGTATGACATTCTGTATAGTAGTGTGTATATCTGCCTGCCTCTTATATTTCATCATGATTTGTGTGCATGGGGTTCTCATCTTAAACAAGCTTAGTGCTTAATGAGAGTTCCAGTTTAGTAGACCTTGTATTGTGAATTTGTACTTCCATGTACTGTTGTACTGTCATGTACTATTCTCATGTCTTACTAAATAAACTACATCAATCAATCGAAACTCAACAGTCTACACCAACTACGCAGTGTGGAAATGCCTAAACAGAATAAGATCTGGTGTTGGACGTGCAAAAGCAACGCTCGCCAAAAGGGGATACCTAAATGACGGGGACGTTGTGTGTGACTGCGGCATTGAACTAGCTGTAGAATACAACTCTCGTAGAAGTATTTATGATTCTGACGTTTTCAATCTACGAGAGTTGTAGGGTTCACCCCCCATGGACACAGGGACTTTCAGCACTATACACCGTAGACACTCCAAACATGTACAAATTTAAAATAAAGGTGCTTAACCAATACGCTCCAAATGTTAACTCTCACTACGGGCTAGTAGTTTAATGTAATAATCCATATATTTCAATAAAGAAGTGTTTTAATGCCGTCTTTGGCCGATTCTGTCGGAAGTTCCCATGGGGCGGTACTGCCCATCTGGTGAAACCCGGAATTACACTCAATGTAAACAGGAAGTAAACGAGGGTGAAAAAATGGCGTTCGGCCACAGACGACATTAAAACACTTCTTTATTGAAATATATGGATTATTACACTAAATTACTACCCCGTAGCGAGAGTTAACATTTGGAGCGTGGGGGTAAGCACCTTTATTTTAAATTTGTACATGTTTGGAGTGTCTACGGTGTATAGTGCTGAAAGTCCCTGTGTCCATGGGGGGTGAACCCTACAACTCTCGTTGATTGAAAACGTCAGAATCATAAATACGTCTACGAGAGTTGTATTCTACAGCTAGCATTGAACCACAAACCATGCAGCACCTCCTGATATGCCCCCTGCTGGAGCAACCCTGCACAGCATCGGACTTGGCAGAGTTTAATTAGCCTGGTAAACCCTCCCTCCGGAAATCTCATTTCTATTTGATTCCTGGAGTGAAATCAAATGGAAATGAGATTTCCAGAGGGAGGGTTTACCAGGCTAGAGTTTAATGAGAAGGGACAGCAAATGTGTTCAGCTGTGGGTGAACCAAGCCTTGTAACTGACTGTCTTGACTTGTGGACACGATAAGAAGGAGAAGAAGTAAACAAACCAACATACAGCATAAGTGCATGCCTGGTATAGTGCTCATTTCTAAAGTTGCAATTTAATAACGTAATGATTTACGACCCTTTAAATACGAAAATGGCCTGATTGTGAAATATTACTTAAGAAAGAGGCAAACGTTGTAAAAAAGAAATAGCCGATCTACAAGGCGTTGTGAGCTTGCTGTAGATCGGCTATTTTCACAATATTTATCTGTGGAACCGAGTCAAACTAAATGTAATGCCTACAATTCCAAGTGCTTGTCAGGGTGGGGGGGTCCCCTGTTCAGGTATGATTATTTGGGGGGGTCGCCCTCGCAGCCTGAAAAGTTTGGGCACCCTGGACTATTATACACGAGTACTAGCTATACTGGTGTTATTTTTGCCTGCAAAATAATTACAGAAAATGATTTGTTCTTTAGCTCATAGAATCTAATATAGAATTATTATAGATGCACATACAGTAAAATATATCAACTTAAAAAAAAGATAAACATTAGCCCAACATCTAACATACACAACCAGACATAATCATTTGCAGTAAAAAATAAAAAAAGAAGATATAATGCCTCGGCACCTTTTGGAAAATGTAATTTCCTAGTTGAGGTTTTAATCCATTAAAAAAGGGAAAGCATTTGTGTATACATTTCAGATTTTTGCATTGGCTATTCAAAAATTGCAGATGTACAAGCTCACACAGCGCTGCTGAAATGTTTTGAAAACATTTGAAAGTGTGATAACGATTTAGAAGGCATTTGTAGAATCGGCCTCAGGTCTCGTTAACGGATAATCCCTTGGAAAATGTAATTTCCTGGTTGAGGTTTTTTAAGACAGACAAGTCAAATGTTGACAACCTCACCTGTAATTGATGTCATGTGACAGCTGGAACATGTACAAGGAGGACTATATGGGAGATCAGGTTCACACACACACACACACACACACACACACACACACACACACACACACACACACACACACACACACACACACACACACACACACACACACACACACACACACACACACACACACACACACACACACACACCTTGCACCATATCGCTGAGGGAGACACATGTACCACATCTGATGGAATAGACTGTGTGACACGAGGAGTGACTCTTTTTTGTAGCTTTATTCACTTGTTTTATTCAGTATAAAAACCTTTCACACACACACACACACACACACACACACACACACACACACACACACACACACACACACACACACACACACACACACACACACACACACACACACACACACACACACACTTACAAATGAAATGTTTGCCGCAGCGACTAAGAACTTTGTGAAGCAGGTGGGCGACACGGGCAGGCTGATCCCCGTGCCCAGCCTGAGCGAGGCCGACCACTACCAGCCTCTCAGCCTGGTCACACGGAGGAGGAAGAAGCACTTCTGGAAGAAGGTCAAGTACGCGTCCAGCGCCTTCTCCCTGAAGGACATCCTGGTCGGGGAGAAGGAGATCACCGCAGGTACAGTAATGCAGTGAGAATTTGACATTATAATGTTGATCAAAAAAGTTGTTTATTGATAGAATTTGGCTAGTTCTAGGCTACAAGGGTATAGAAGATACAATTTGATAATGACTGTTATCGTTAAAATGAGTCTAACACAAAGCCAGGGCACCTAGGACCCAGTGAACCTGCATGTTGTTTGACTCATTAGAGGGCATGTGTCTGTTACAGTAGTAGTGCAGTATTTGAATGTTCAGGTGTTTATTGGGTAAAACAATCTAAAATGAAAGAGCTTATCATAGTTTTACATAAATAAAAAACATCACGTGGATGCACCTGGGACGTATCATCAGTGTCGTAGCCTGGGGTCTTCGGGTGTTTCGGGTCTTGCAACATACACCCTCGCCCAGGTGACCCAGCCGGGGTTGATCAAGCCCCGACTTACGTCCCAGTATCTACCCACGGTCAGTCCTCTTAGGGCAAGACAGGGCCACTCAATCCGCTTCTCCGGAACTACTCTGCCGGGACCGGGGGAGGCTCTGGCACGTGGAGGGACTCACTGTGGGTTTTTTGGGCTTCTTTCTCACGGAAGACACAGGCTGGGGCGCCAACCCATACTGCTCCTGGGTGCCGTCTATATTCCGTCTGTCAACCGACTCTACGGTGGTCACCAGACTGTTCCTGGTTGTCACATAGTCTATTCCTATGAGCCACTATAAATAGAGTAACTATAAATAAAAAACGTCACGTGGATGCACCATATCATTTTAGTGGAGTAAAAGTACAATATTTTCCTCTGAGATGTAGTGGGGTAGAAGTATTGAAAATTGTAAATACTGAAGAAAGTAAAAAGTTAAAAACATTTCAAGAGAAAATCCCTCAAAATTGTACTTAAGTAGCCTTTGTACTTAGTTATTTTACACCACTGTGTATATCTGGGAACACAATAACTTTTTTTGCCAGACCCAAGGGGTCGGGCTTACATGAGGCTTTGTACCTGTTTCGTCCATACATGGGCATGGTCACTTTGTCCTCCGGCCCCAGCCAAAAAGGTCTGTCCCCCTTTCGTCCATACATGGGCATAGACACAGGCTGACACGTCATGTGAAGTCCGGTGACGTAGTGCTCTGATCTTATAAAGTACTTATTCTGGGTCTGGCAGAACCAGGTCTCCTGGTCTTGTTTTCATGAAAACATGGTGGAAATGTCAGTAGGTTGCCCTGAAGAGATTATTGGCCCTTGAATAGGTCAAAGGTCAAGGTAAAACCCAGCCTACATCAGTCATATTTCAGGAATGGAAACGTATAATTAATTATTATGGTATTAATTCCACGTTCCATTTGTTATTTTGTTCTCGTTTTAATGTGTTTTGATTACGTTTTCTTTTGTTTTTATTGCATGTGAATAGTTAGTAATATTATCATTAGTTATAGCTGGTACTGTAGTAATGGCTGTCGTAGTAGGAGTAATTGTGGTGGTAGTACTGTAGTAGTAGCATTGGTGGTGGTGGTAAATGTTAGTAGGCCCAGTGACATCAGTGGTAGCCTACTGTAGTTGCAGCAGTAGTAATAGTTATAGCAGTAGGCTAGTGACAGTCAGCGTTATAGTAGTAGTAGTAGTTGTTGCAGTAGTAATAGCAGTGGTGGAAAGTAACTAAGTACATGATGTACTTAAGTACAATTTTGAGGTATTTGTACTTTACTTGAGTATTTCCAATTTCCAATAGTTTTACTTCTACTCCACTACATCTCAGAGGCAAATATTGTACTTTTACTCCACTACAATTATTTGAGAACTTTAGTTACTTGTTACTTTGCAGATACTGTATACATTATTACATTATAAAACATAAATAGTCCTATTTTATACATAGGCTATTCGAAAATAGCCGATCTACAAGCTCACAACGCGTCGCATCACGACACGTTGTGAGCTTGTAGATCTACTATTTTCAAACATTTCAGTACTTACTATTGGTACTTTAAGTACATTTTGTACATTTTTAAGTACATTCTGATACCAAAACCTTTGTATTTTTACTCAAGTAAATTTTGAATACCAGACTTTACTTGTAACAGAGTACTTCTACGTTGCAGTATTGATACTTTTACTTAAGTAAAACATTTGAGTACTTTTTTCCAACACTGTAATATAGTGGTAGTTGTAGAATAGGGCATAGCAGTGGCGGGCGGCCCTCCAGGCTCCTGGTGAGTCATGACCATAAAACATTTGATTCTGTGCCAACAGATATTTGAAAGCCGCAAAAAAAAAGGGTATTTATTAAATATGGTATGTAATCTGCCCGGTTCTCCTCAGTGGCTGGAGCAATTGAGCTGCATTTGCACCCAGCCATTGACCATTACTATGTGCATGGAACACCAAAGCCCGTTTCCCGCTTTCCCCAAATGTCAGCTGTTTATTAGCATTTTTGTGTTCCTGGCTCCCGGGTTGCCAAATCATGTGCGTGAAACAAGCGCCGGTGTTGCCACATCCGTGAAACAAGCGGACCATCCGTGAAACAAACGGAACCATGACGCACTTTGGGTGCTCATATCCCCGCCGACGGGTATAGGTCTAGTATGATTCAATATTAAGATATTTGGTGCGTGTTTTCCCTATATCTTCATTTACAAAACTTCATCGCAATGTATTGTCTCTACACCAGGGGTGTCCTCTTATCAACTCCTGAACTATGAGGATAAGTCGGACGTGGCCGTTAACGGTAAACTGGGGAACCATCTCATCCACGACGTGGGCTTCAACATCGACGGCTCCGACTCCGTGGCGGTCAAGGCCTCCTTCGGCATCGTCACTAAGCACGAGGTGGAGGTGCCCATCCTGCTGCGGGAGCTCAACTCCAGGTACAATATATACAATATAAAATGGAATTTTATTCAAAACACTATGACTAGAACTAAATCAAAATTTGCTGACAAAATTTGCACTGCTTACTGCTGAAGCCTAACCAGTCAGCCACAATGATGAGCCACAATACCTTTAGTCGCCTAGCACAGTAGGATTGTTTTTCGTGACTTTGTTAGAACAGTGGTTTTCAACCTTTTTCATGCTAAGGACTCCTAAATTGATATATATTTGACCGCGGACCCTCATCTCAAAATGTTTTGTGCCAGCTGGACCCCCAGAAAAGAAGATTTGTGTTAAAAAAGTGCAAAATTCCTTCAAACACTTTCATTTTTTTTGGAAAATGTTCAAAAATAACAGATCTGCAAGCTCGCAGCACGGCACAAAGTGAGGCGCTCTGAGCATAATAATATCTGCTATTTTTGAATATCCAACGGATACAATATGGATAAAAGGGTGAAAAATGTATTACCACCTTTTGTTGGGGACCCCCTGGAACCCCCTCAAGGATCACTGGTGGTCCCCGGACCACTGGTTGAGAACCACTGTGTCAGAACATACAGACATTGGTATGTCCGGGTAGTAGAACCTTCTGTTGTGAACAGTGGATAGAAATGCTGGTATGTTTATTGTTTGCCTAGTGCATTTCATTCACAATTTATCCGTGAATACAATGGTTCCTGTTACTTTGATTCTTAACTTCTATGACAGCCAGAGTTAACATAGCTTCACAATCATTTTATCCACTTAGCTTTGGCTATTCAAAAATAGCAGATCTACAAGCTCATAGCGCGGCACCGAGTGCCGCGCTATGAGCTTGCAGATCTGCTATTTTTGAAAAATCTTGAAAATGTGTGCAAATCTTTTGAGTATAATATATCTTTTAAAGCACATTTTTAATTCAAATCTTTGCTTCTGGGGGTCCCTGGCACAAAACATTTTCAGATGGGGGTCCGCGGCCAAATGTATATCAATTTAGGGGTCCTCGGCATGAAAAAGGTTGAAAACCACTGCTTTAGTAGACACCTGCTTCTGCACGGTCGACCCTGCAGACATGGCAACTTGCTATCTGCCTGATCTGATGCTCGTCTTAGCGTCCAGACGACACCGTCTGGCTGGCGTTGTTCATCTGATCAGCGCAGCCTATACCTCCATCACTCAGCCTATACCTCCATCACTCAGCCTGTACCTCCATCACTCAGCCTATGCCTCCATCACTCAGCCTATACCTCCATCACTCAAGGCTAATTGGCTGACTGTAAGCTCAGCCAGTCCTGTGCTGTGCTGATGTTTTTTTAATGATCAAGAAAAATGATCTATTTTTTGATGAATTATTTATTTCATCGTCGGGGAGAAGGACGTCAAGGGCATACGGTAACAGTGTCATCACTGTCATGTTCCCATGGGCTGGTCCCAACCAATAGCATTAATTTCCGAGTGCATAGGATATAGAAAGATGGCGGATTTGAAATTGCTGAAAAATCGGCTTCATTTACGGTCTGTATAGAGTCTATATGGGCGTAACACTGTCCATATTTTTTACGGTCTATGGTTGCCACACCTTGTCAGCTTGTAGATCAGCTATTTCCATTTGCACTCTCTCAGAGTTACGGACCCATTAAGCGTCCATTTGGACCCCTGGTGGTCCCCAAACCAGACGTTGAGAACATTCAAAAACGCCATGTAAACAGCTTCTTATTATTGTTCTTCTTCTTCCGTTCCATTTCCCCCACTTTCTGTCCGGTAGAAAGGTGGACATGGATCACTGTCTGATTCGTCAGTCGAGGGAGAGTGGGCGGAGCATTCTGTGCATCGTCATGGAGAGCATCCGCACCACGCGCCAGTGCTCTCTCACCGTGCACGCTGGGATGAGAGGGACCACCATGAGGGTAAGCACACACACACGCACACTCACACACACACACACACGCACGCACGCACGCACGCACGCACGCACGCACGCACGCACGCACGCACGCACGCACGCACACACACACACACACACACACACATTGCCTTCTAAATCAGTAGTTCTTCTCACACTTTCAAGATTTTTCAAAAGTTCAAAAATAGCAGATGTACAAGCTCGCAGCGCGGCACACTCCTGATTCTCTGTTGCCCCAGCTGAAAGGCATTTCTCTCTTTTTAGTTTATTCTTATAAAAGCAATTTTTTTCTCTCAGTCTCTCTCTCTCTCTCTCTCTCTCTCTCTCTCTCTCTCTGCCCCCCCCCCCCCCCCCCCATCTCTCTCCCCTCACGTCATACATTCATTAACGAGGCATCTTTGACACCTGACTCTCCATTAGCCTCGTCGTAGACTAGGGGGTAACGGCTGAATGCTTGATGGCCTCGACTACATGTGACATCAGTCGAAATTAACGGCCGCTCACTCGATAATGTCGTCGACTAAAACTATGACGAAACATGTTCGTCGCCTACCTTTTTTCACTGACGAAAACTAAATACGAACTAAATAAAAACTAAGCTATGATGACAAAAACTAAGACTAAATATATTGACAATTTTGTCAACAAATAAAAACTAGACAAAAATATTAGGGAGGGACGAGTGGAGAAGAGATCCAGTAGAACTAAAAGACATTATGTCATTTTATGTTTGGTTGCGCTCGGGTAATAGCTCTGATAATAGCAGATCTACAAGCTGATAGATCATCGCAGATAGGCTATTTTCAGCATACAACCAAGTGTAAAATCTGCCATTACGACATTTTTGTCGACAAAATCAACTGTGGATTTAGTCGAATAGAATCAGTGGTGGAAGAAGTACTCAGATATTTTACTTAAGTAAAAGTAGCAATACCGCAATATAAAAATACTCTGTTACAAGTAAAAGGCCTGTGTTCAACATGTTATTTGAATAAAAGTACAAAAGTATTGGCATAAAAAAAGTACCAAAAGTAAAAGTACAAAAATGGTTGGAAAATGGCAGATCTACAAGCTCACAACACGCCGTGATGCGACGCGTTGTGAGCTTCTAGATCGGCTATTTTCAAATAGCCTAGGTATAAAATAGGGCAAAATGGTTAATGCAGGTTTTATAATGTAGTACTAGTAATTTATATCTGCAAAGTAACCAGTAACTAAAGTTTTCAAATAATTGTAGTGGAGTAAAAGTACAATATTTGCCTCTGAGATTTAGTGGAGTAGAAGTAAAAGTACTGAAAACTGGAAATACTCCAGCAGAGTAAAAAATACCTCAACATTTTACTTAAGTACTTAGTTATTTTTCCACCACTGAATAGAATCTTATATTTAGTCAGCTAAAACTTAGCCTCGGAAACCCAAGCCTTTTTTTTTTGTTTCAAAAGAAAAAAAGGCTGGGCAAACCGTGCAGGAACACTGGTCTTATAGGACCTTGTTATCTCCTAACCAATCAGAGTGCAGAGGGGCGTCGCTCTAAATTTGGTGACGTCAGCGTGCTCCGTGCACAGGCCGGGGGGGGGGGGGGAGGCGGTGGACATAGATTGGTGAAGCAATAGGAAGCGCCGCAGGAATCCGCCGGCTGGGTTTGGATCCGCCCTTAAAGACCATCGATTGGGCTCGTTCTTTCAGTCCTAGCTAAAACTAGACTGACTAAATGACATTGTATTAAAAAGACAAAAGACAAAACACTCACCACTCACACTGCAGTTTCAGATCGACGACGGACGCAACCCCAGGGGCCGAGACAAGGCCATCGTCATCCCGGCCCACACCACCATCGCCTTCAGCATCTGTGAGCTGTTCGTCCGCCTGGACGGGCGGCTTGGTACGCAGTCTGGCTAAGTATTTTGTCACAGTGGCGCCTATACGTCAACCCATTAAGACCTGAAGCAGATTTTACAAAATGTAATTAATGTCTTCTAAATCCCAACAATATTCTGAAAAACGTATGTTTCTATATCACTGGTGCTCAAACTTTTTTCATGTCAAGGACCCCTAAAATGATACGTATTTGGCCGCAGACCCCCACCTCAAAATATGTTGTTCCAGGGACCCCCCCAGAAGCAAAGATTTCAGTTAAAAAACATTCGCTTTAAAATAATATACATATTCAAAGATTTGCACACATTTCCACGATTTTTTCAAATAGCAGATCTACACGCTCGTAGCGCGGCACTCGGTGCCGCGCTATGAGCTTGTAGATCTGCTATTTTTGAATAGCCAAAGTGTAAAATAATGCTTTTTTAGCTCAAATCAAAAGATGACACAGATGCGTTCCAGGTCTTAATGGGTTAATGACGACAAAGACAACACCTCCATCACTCGCGGGAAGCCTGGTTCATACTTCGCCATTTGATGGATACGTCAGGCTTAAGAGAGAGTTTTTTTTTGTTTTTGTCACATTCCTGAGCCTATAATTGGATGACCGGAGGAGTCACCACTAGTAGGAGACTCTTTCCTAGTGAGCAGCCACTCTGTCATCGAGTTATTGGCTTAGGAATGCGACAAAAACAAAAAAATCTCCGTGAATTCTAGGCTGGGGTGATAGAATATAGTAGAAAATGAGATTTTTTTCGGGGTGAACTACTCCTTCTAGGTTACTTAAGACATGGTACGCACGCACGCACACACGCGCACGCACACACGCGCACGCACACGCTCACACACACGCACACGCACACGCGCACACACACACACACACACACACACACACACACACACACACATATTACTGTGTGAGGGGGGGATGGTTATGGGCAGGTGGCAGGTGGCAGGCAGCAGGTGTGTAACACTATAAGTGTGCAGCAGTGCGTTGCTAACGCCCATAGTGTTCCCAGACAGCACCCTGGGTAATGGAGAGGTGGCTTTTATCACTTCACCATTAACTAAAATCAATGATTAATTGGCCTGGTTGGTTGGATTGATTGATTGATTGATTGATTGATTGATTGATTGATTGATTAATCCATTGAGACCTGAAGAAGCATCTGTGTCACTTTTTCATTTGAGCTAAAAAGCATTATTTTACACTTTGGCTATTAAAAAATAGCAGATATACAAGCTCATAGCGCGGCACCGAGTGCCGCGCTACGAGCTTGTAGATCTGCTATTTTTGAAAAATCAAGAAAATGTGTGCAAATTAATATATTTATATTCTTTTAAAGCGAAATTTTTTAACTCAAATCTTTGCTTCTGGGGGTCCCTGGAACAACATATTTTGAGATGGGGGTCCGCGGCCAAATACATATCATTTTGGGGGTCCTTGACTCCTTGACATGAAAGTTTGAGAACCGCTGATATAGAAACATAGGTTTTTCAGAAAACTGTTGGTATTTAGGAGACATTTTGTAGAAATCGGCTTCAGGTCTTAATGGGTTAAACTTATTTCCTTAACCACTTGCCCTATAGCTTAGTTACTGTGTAGCCTTAGTTGTACGTCAAATAGCAACAATAGGCCATTTACAACTACAAGCCCCCAATGCGATGCAATGCAACACAAAGGAGATGCAATGCGTCGCAAAGTTTGTATTTGGCTATTTTCGTAGAATGTTCACCTACTGTCTTAGGGCGCGCTCTCACCAAAAGTTGGCTGGCCGCTGTTGAACGCAGGTTGTGCGCGGCCACAGTTTTTTGCAGCCAGCGGATTCTAAAAAAACGCTGTGACGCACCTGTCACTCACATTCAAGTTGGTCCACTGAGAGCACCATGTTGCTTCCTGAGTCTTGGGACGGTCCGCCTTCGACTCACCCGATTGGACAGAGTGAGAAAATCAGCTCCTGCCTCCACACTGTAAAAAAAAACTGTAAAAAAGCATGGAAATGCTGCAAATTATACAGTGAAAAACTGTAAATTAAAAAAACTATGAAAAAATGTTTAATTTACAGTGTTATTCTATAAATTAAAATAATGTGTACGTAAAAGCATTTTATAGTGTTTTTTTGTTAAAATAACAACACATCTCTGTAAATTTACAGATTATTGTAATATATACATTGAAAAACTGTAATTTGAAAAAACTATACAATATAGTAAGAATTACACCATTACAATGTAAAAAAAACATGTTATAACAGGTAGATATCTTTTTACAGAAATAAACTGTATTACGTTTTACTAATTAATATGTTATTAGTTGTCGTATATTATACATTGAATCCCTTTCAATTTCACTGAAAAATACCTAACAATTTCCTTATTTTTTACTGTAAAATCCACAATATAAGTCTGTAAATTAATGGTTTGTTTCTGCAAGATTTACATTTTAAACGTGTAAATACAACAACCATTTACTGCTGAATTAGCATAAAACTAACATTTCTGTAACATTTACAAGCAGTTGTTGTGTTTTGGACATTGAATTCCACTCAATTCCACTGACAAATACAGGTCAACTAACGCCGTTTAGCTGTAAAAGCAGCTAAGGAAACTGATTTATTTATTGTTTTCCAAAAATAAACCCTATTACAAGCTTAGGAAATACAAAGGTGTTTGCACTGCGGCCATTTTTTATTAAGAGTTTTACAGTGAAAGCAACATCTAAATACTGCTGTAAAGAGATTGACCTGAGAAAGGTAAGTTCCCTCTCTTTTTTTTTCTCCAAAGATACATTTCTCTCATTTTCATATTCAGTATTTATAGCAGATAAGTTAATATATTGTTTTATTTAGCTCAAAACAAAGATAGGAAGTATGAGTGTTGTAAAGGTGTATGCATAGTGAAATAAATCTAACCATTATCCCCCCCACAGGGATTCAGACAGACAGACAGACAGGCAAGTAAGTACAAGGATTCACTCATCTCTCTCTCTCTCGACAGGTTGGTAAAATATAAATGGAGTTGAATGTATCCAAAGCAGTTCCAACTTCAATTACAGTGCAGCATCATATGATAAGTTAACACACCCTCAAACATCTAGAATCTTTTAACACCTAGAATCTTTTAAATCCACTGACATCTGAGAAAACCTTGGCACTTCCAAATAGTTTGTCATTTTCTGTACAAAGTAGCACAAGGGACATCTTAAATACCTACATTTATGTCATATTACAGTACGCAAATAGGTAAATCTTTCCCCTTAATATACAGTATGTCTTTGAGTATGCCTTGAGAGAATATCCATTTCCATATAGGACCGATAATAACTTTATATTTGACGTTTAACCACTTGAGCCCCATCATCCATATTCAGGGTAGAACATTCACCAAAAATAGCAGATCTACAAGCTCACAACGCGTCAGCTTGTAGATCTGCTATTTTTGGAGAAGAGATTTGGTGTAGATTGTCGTTAAACTGAAGTGATATTGATACATTCCAAATATTATCAAAGTATTCTGCAGCACCCCTGGACTTGTGTCAGGGCACCCTAAGGTGCATGGGGACTGCCCATAAGTCCGACATCCCATTAGTCCGACCATTAGGTTTGCGTGCAGTTAGGGTTAGGGATAGGGTTAGTTATAATGGGGTCGGACTAAATGGGCTGTCGGAATAATGACACATCACCCACTTTGAGAAACACTGCTCTAACTGACCCTTGGTGTTGAGTTGGTTTTGTGCCTGTGTGTCAAATAAAAGTGTACCAATATGTGCAAAAGATGTTCCCCTTTAAGCCATATTTCCCTGATTGGACCTGTTAGGCCCAGGTCCAGGGGCCCAAAGGTCAGTGTATAGAGAGGCATGTTTCATGAACAGGCAAAGTAGGCAAATCTGAGAGCCTTAGGTTCAAGAGGGCTCATTGGAGTCCATTGATTGCCAACCCCTAAGCTTGATTTGCAAAATTCCCTACACCTGTTGAATTCCCTACACCTGCCATCTGATTACTTAGTCCACTTTTCACAGTCAGTTTGCACTCTTCAGACATTCAACACACATTCTCCACAGACACTGCACAAGGACTTTCCAGAACCGCCGATCCCCCCGGTATGCTCATATATGGGCATTATTAACCAGGGATCTCCATATACGTATGGGCATAAAAGGGACATGGACATCTCCATGTATGTGCATGAAAGGGACACAGGCAGACAGACAGATACAGAGATCTCAATATATATTGGGACACAGGCAGACAGACAGATACAGCAGTGGTTCTGAAACTTTTTTGTCTCAGGTCACCCCTGTAAATAACTTTTTCATCTAAGGCACCACTGCATTACATTGTTACTTTATAGAACCTTATTTTATATCATATTGCTACGTAAATATGTAAATCTTTCCCCTAAGATACTTTATGTGTCACAAGGAAAACTTAAGAGAATAGTAGTTTCCATTACGACAGATTGAAAATAACTTCATACTTGACAAACACTCCAGCATCCCTATTCTGGGTGGAACATTCACCCAAAATAGCAGAGTTACAAGCTCACAACGCGATTAAACCCTAGCCCCCTGTCATTAACTATAACATCATCCAGAGATGATTCTATACTGGATGTTTGTTGTTGCCCAGTCCCTTTTACACTGTAGGTAAGAAGGGCATTTGTTGTCAATATGTGTTTTGTGTTGTTCCATAAGCCAGTTTATAGTTTAGATTACTTTTTCCATGACAATGTTATCTCCTCAGTCATATGGAAATTATGCATTGTAACAGTGTTGGTTTCCTGTAAATAAAAACAGACAGTTGTGTAGTGTGTGCACATTCATTGGGTGGCTGGTTGGTTGTGGCATTTATATACTGCATGTGTGGGAGGCCCAAGCCATCTCAGACACAGAGGCCCATAGACTGTTACACAGCGAAAATAGCAGATCTACAAGCTGATTGTTGTAAGCTTAGTGATCAGGTCTAAAATAGAGATGCCAAGTTGAAAGTGGTATCTGTTTATCATCCATCCATCCTGCAGTCAAAAGGTATTGTCCTCAAAATAAAGTACAAAAGATAAAAAAAATACTTTATTATGCAGAGAGGCCCATTTCATCATTGTAATTAAATAAATACATTTTTAGGTGGTAAAAGTGTGTCTGATTACTTGATGTGCTGCTGGGGGGATTAACCTATAATAATACATAGAATGTATCATTTATACTTTGTATTAATAATCTGAATATGCAAACAAACTAGTGACTAAACCAGTCAAATACATATTTGCCTCTGAGATGTAGAGTATCATATTATGGAAATAATCAGGTCAATACTTTGGTTAATCTGTTCCATAGGCCTATAGCTGTAATTTTTTTTGTATTCTTATTGTTTGGCATTATATTAATTGTTAATCAATTGTAAATGATGGAAGGAATAGTTCCAGTTTTGCCATTACAGAATAATGTCATTTGATACATGTGCTTTGAGGCCATTTTCAATTTAATATGATTTCCATTCAATTTACATTCCTGTAAAAATAACCTCCCTCCTCTGTTCAATTCAAAAAACTGCCTCCTCAAATCACAGAGCAGAGCAATCAGAAACACCTGGGAGGTTTAGACAGAACAAACAGAAGGAAGTAACTGGTTGCAGCCCATTCTGTGCTTAGCTTACAAGCAGTGAAGCACAGACAAGCCTAGACAACGCACCTGTTGATTTATTTTTCTTAAGAGTTTGTTTTGTCAAAACTTTAACTAACTAACTGTTAGTGAACTGTCATTCTCTTCATTTGCTGTAATATTAACACAAACAGGTGTTAATTCTGCTGACGTTTTCTCCTTCCATTCTGGATGTTTGGCAACGTTTGAGCAAGGTACAGTAAAACCCTATTTAGCTCAAAATGATCACATGCCGTTTTTGCAGCTCTAATATAGAGACTTTGCGTGGCTATATTTTGCATTGTAAAATACATAGAAACGAGTCATGCTTATTCAAATGTGAAGGCCCTGGCTGCAAGAGGACATTTACAACTTATGGATCGTTTAGAAGTCATTTTTACCGCCATCATAATGTCCCTGCATCCTCTTTTACTCCCAAAGCCACTGATATACATCTCAAATGTTCTATTTCACTATGTGACTGTCAATTTCAGACAGTGAAAGAATATATTTCACACTTAAAACAGCATTTGCTGGAGGGAAGAGTTGTGACATGTCCGGTTACTGGATGTAAAAATACATTTAATGTGAAGTCATCATTTACTGCTCATATGTCCAGGAAACACAAAGGATATACGTTTGACAGTATGCTTACAGAATCTCTACCTTCTGAATCTGCTGAGTCAGCATGTGACAATGGGAATGCTGCCCCCCAGAGCTCAAATGATGCAATTGATAGCATGGAATTACCAAATAATTTCAATGAGGCTTATCTTAGAAATATGTCTCTATTCTACCTAAAATTGCAAGGGCAACTCCTTCTTCCAGCTTCAACAATACAGACAATTGTCGAAGAGATGCAGAATGTGTATGAGTTGGGACAGGATTACACTTTAAGTAAATTACATTCACTTTTAAAAAAGGACATGTGTCTAACAGATGATGTCATTACTAAAATCAGTGACTGTGTGAAGCAGTCAGATCTGTTCTCTGTCTGTCATAAGGGACCACTGAGGACAATATATTCAAGAGGCCAGGCATTCAAAAGCATGTTTCATTATGTGGAGCCTAAAAAAATACCACTAGGAACTGATGAAAATATGATTCCACGGTTTGCTTATTATGTACCTGTGAAACAAACACTAATTGGCTTATTAGAATCAGAACTATGGAAGCATTCAGTGTCACAACAGCAATCTTGTGAAACAGACTCAGATGTTTTTAATGACGTAAGTGATGGAAAAACTTTTAAGTCCAACCCGTTCTTTATAAAAAACCCTGGATGCCTAAAATTAATTCTGTACCAAGATGCTTTTGAAATAGTCAATCCATTGGGCTCTGCAAAAAAAAACCACAAGATTCTTGCAGTCTATGTGACTCTGGCTAATTTACCTATTCATTTGAGATCCAATACTGATCACATGTCCCTTGTGCAACTTTGTATAGAAAGTGACTTGAAAACATTTAAAAGTGCTAAAGTTTTCTCAGAGCTGTTGGTGGATTTAAAAGATTTGGAAGAAAATGGAATCATTGTAGGTGGTGATACAGTAAAAGGCGCCCTGTTTAGTATTCTTGGGGATAATTTGGGTTCACACGGCATTGGTGGATTTGTTGAAAACTTCAGTAAAGCCCAGTACTTTTGCAGGTATTGTGAAATCACACTAAGAGAGTTTCAGAGTGATGACCCAAATGTTCTTGGTCCACAGCGCACACCTGAATCTTATGACACTACTGTTGGTGACCTAGAAGCAGGAGGCAGTGAGCACATCAAAGGCATAAAGGTAAACTCTGTTTTCAATGCACTAAAATCTTATCATGTATGCCAGCCAGGTCTACCACCTTGTTTAGGCCATGACATGTTTGAGGGTGTGTTATCATTTGATGTTGCACTGTACTTGAAGTATCTAATTAAGCAAAAGAAATGGCTTACTTATTCAGATTTGAACCGACGTATCAAGCAGTTCAAATACAAAGGGTCGGATGCTTTGACAAAGCCTTGTGTTGTCAACTCTAAGGTATTCAAGCTTTCAGGTCAAGCCGTCCAGAATTGGATTTTTTTACGGTTGTTGCCTGTATTAATTGGTGACAAAGTGAAAAACCCAGATGATGAAGTCTGGCAGTTAACTCTCCAGCTTAAAGATATCGTTGAATTTATATGTGCACAAAAGATTTCGTCAGCAGAGGTAGCCTATCTTGAAATTCTAATACAGGAATATTTGGATTCAAGAAAGACTTTGTTTCCTAAGAATAAACTAAAACCAAAACACCATTACCTGCGCCACTATCCGGCATTAATTTTGAAATTTGGACCCTTGATAAGATTATGGACGATGCGCTTTGAAAGTAAACACTGTTACTTTAAGAGATGTGCCAGGCATTTGAAAAACTTTAAGAACATCTGCCAAACTTTATCTGAACGACATCAGCTGTTTCATTCATATATCATAGCTCGGCCAGGATTAATTCTGCAAGTTAAAGACAGTTGTAGGTTTTATCAAAATCTCTACAGTGAGACAATTCAACATGCAGTGAGAGAGTTTTGTTTTTCAGAAAACAATACTATTGTTTCCACTGACATACTGTATAAAGGCACATCTTATAAAAAAGGGCATTTCCTTGTCTCACAAAATGATGAGTCCATGGAGTTTGGAGAACTGCTCATGATTTTAATTCAAAATGATGCAACTGTTTATTTTGTGATGGAAATCCATGAATCTCACTATTATTCTGAATACCATCTATACTCAGTGAGAAAACCGAGTACAAAGTTACAATGTCTTTACATTAATGACTTGGTAGATTTTTATCCTTTAACATCATACATTCTTAACGGGCACCAAGTCATTCCGCTGAAACACAGTGTGTTGTCGAAATAAACATTATCTAAGACACTGTGATGGAGGCCATGCACAAGAAAAAAAGAAAATGCATATACAGTGTGTGTGTACATATATGATATATATTGTCAAATTACTGTAGTCTTGTCATTAATGCTTTTGAAAAATGTAATGTTTTCTTCCCATTCCAGCAATGGAGGAGACATTCCTACACAACGCCATTACTGCGGTCCTACCTGACCTTTCAGAGGTCATTGTCAAGATTCTAGAAGAGAAATTACAGGAATTGGGGGTGGAGACATCTGATGATTTTCAGTTTCTTTCAGAAGACGATTTGCTGTCATCATTGAGGCCAATTCAAGCCCGAAAGCTCCTTGAGGCTTGGAAGCAGAAATGTAAGTAAATTATTGCATTGTAAATATGGCTTAAACTTGATTTATGTTCCATAGCACGCGCACATATACGTACACAGGAAACGTATGTCTCTGTATGTGCACATACAGTAAATTGAAATGAAGACGCACAGTAAAATGCATTAATATAAATGAAATGTATGTGTGTTTTGCAGACCAGACTCCTGAAACCAGCTGCTCAGGTAGTGGTGGTTCACCTGGATGCCCTGGTCCGTCATCTGGGGCGTCAATATCATCTGGTACACACTTTGAGTGTTTCTTTTGAAATACAGGATGCAAGTGCCAAAGTAATTCGGTGATATACAAACATTCATATTGTGTAACTTTATGTGTATGCCTTTGTATGAATGTGTTTTTCAGACCAGACTCCTGAAACCGGATGCTTAGCTAGTGCTGCTTCACCAGAATGGCCCGGTCCGTCATCTTTGGCATCAGTATCATCTCGTGCAGCTGCATCATCTGGTGCATCATCAGGACTGTCTGCATCCTGTCAGTCTTTTTCACCAAGAAGTTTATCATCAAATGATTCCATCATCTTCCGAAGTCCTGACAGAGACTGGGTGGAGAGCTTCATGATACCGTGGGATCAGTTCCCAGATGAACTTATCCACTCATTGGAGAGAGGAGAAGGACCATCAAGTAAACTGAGAAAGGAGATGATCCGGATTCTGGTCATTGCAATGAAGAAAAAATGTTCTCAGTTAGGGTCCAAGCACGCAGAGGTAGTTGCCAAAAAAATGGTGGAAAAATACCCCAAATCTCTGAAAGATGTAATAGCAGGAGATGTCCCTGGGACAGGATATGACTCTATAAAAAAACAATTGATATGTAGGATAAATAATCAGAGGCGACCTGAGATTCCCCACATGAGGAAACGAAAGCTTGGTGAATCTGATTCTGGCTCTACCACAGACGAAGTCAGTCCTGAACGAAGAGCAGCAGTCCAGGACACATATGGGTGCATCAACTGGCAGCAAAAATTATTGCCCCTAGGAGAGACCACACAGAGCCAGCTACAGAAGAAAGCTAAAATGAAGATGATGGAGGATCAGCAAACTGATGTGGATCGAGATAAAGTCAAAGGTCTAATGAAGGCGACTTTCTACACACAACGAAAAGAGGTAAACCAGGGGAAAAGCATCAAGGACCTTCTGGCAGAGTGGCCATTGTGGTTCCAGGAACTTGGCATGGTGGTCCATTTCCAGAATCTTACTGGAATTGAGCTGAAAGAGGTTTTCGGACGGAATCTGGAAGTCAAGGGAGAACGTCTCCTGAAGTACTTGAACCGCAATCCTCTAAAGATCAGCCAAAGGTACATGGACGCCCACACAAAGTACAAATTGATGAGGGGAGAGCAGGGTGGTATGTCTGATGATGTAAAAGAGATGGTGCTCCTTCTGATGGCCTACTTTAAAGAGAAAGAGGACGAAATGTTCCGTTATGTGGAGCAAACATGCCTGGCACGGGAAGTTCAGATGGACAATGTTCCCTTGACTCCAGCCATCATTGTGTGTGGTAAGTTTTTTTCTTTTTCTTTTTTCATTCTACGGTTCTGTCTATTGTGTAAAACACACATTTTAAAATCTAAAAACGTCTCAATGTGTTTGTGTTACATTTTATTTGAATATTACTTGTTTTTTTGTTTTGCTCCTTTTTTAGGGAAGTCCTGCTATTCAGCAAAACGTTATATGCTGAGTGTTGACCAAGTCATTGTACATGACAACATTCCCACCTTCGTGTCAGCAGTGTGCATGATGTTTGGAAGCTACTATTGCTTCAACATCCACTACCCATCAGCGCTGGCATCAACCCTGGAGTTTCTTCAGAGGTGTGTATTTTTTGGTTTGCTTTTTCCTGCATTTTCACTTAATTTAACGAAAGAAAGTAGTGCTGCCTGATTAAAATCTTTGCCATATGAAGTTGCTTTAATATAATAACTTGAATAGAAAAAGGATCAACTTTTGTTTTTTCTTTACATAGCTGTTTTATAATCTATGCATTTCTTCTGTGACTGCAGGTGTATGTTCTCAATCAACCCAGAGAAAGGCACTAAAGTGGAGAGCAAAAAAGCACGTCTCAGTGTCAATCCTAGGGTGTCTACCTTGATCCAGGCTCTGTCGGACCATGAGTGGCGTGATGTTTGAATGGTAAGATTGTTGGCCACACACACACACACACACACACACACACACACACACACACACACACACACACACACACACACACACACACAAACACACAGTGAGATGCGTACATAGATGTACATGCATATGGTAAGTACACGCTCATTAACGGACATTTTATGTCCACACGATTAGAAAGTACACTAACATTACAGGTGCAGTTAGGTTACATTCACAATCTCATGGCACATGTCTTCACGATACAACAAGAATGTCACTCAGCAGTCTCTCCGCCATATATGGTGGCAGAGACGGTACAACACTTCGCCAGTCCTTTTGCCCAAGCTGTCAAAACCCTCCAACAACCAGTCTGGGCATGTCCCATGCTGGACCACCAGAGAAGGCATAGTTCCGAGTCCCAGTCTGCCCGGTGACAAAGTGCCCTCCGCAACCGCTCCTATGGACCTCCAGGGCCTGGAAGTCCACCCACCGCTGCTCCAACGGCGGATGGACACACCGCAGGGAAGCCGCCAGGTCCACTTGCCTCTCCCCGGCAGCTGTTCACGGGAGGGACGGTCAGGTGCCAGTCGCCGATAGACTACATCGGCAGTAGTGCCTTCCTGTTGATTGTGATCAATCACGAAGCCACAGAATTGCAAAATGCATTCTAAATCTGCACCGACTACATTAACACTCGTAGTTAGAACGGGTGTGGATGTTGGGTGATGCACGCACGCACACACAGTACTTAGATATACACACCCATTATTAATATATTTTTTCTTATATTTTCCCAGGTGTCATCCATCAACCAATGCAGATAAAGTGGAGAAGACAAACGTCGTCGTCGTCCCCCCCCCCCCACGTGAAACTTGACTCCAGGAACCTTTAAACTTTAATATGCAGTGCACACAGATGTGTCTTCACACACACACACACACACTGCACCACCGCCCTCCAATCTTTTTTTTGTTTTTTTGTTTTTGGATTTGATGTACACAAAAGTATATGCTAGGGTTTAAGTTTATAACATTTTTGTTTATACAACTTGTTGTAATTTGACACTTAAATAAAATTGAAAAATTGAATTGAAAGTACATGTAAGACATGTTTAGGAGCTTGCCCTCCTTTTTTGATATACTTTTTATTTGTCTTCGTACAAGCAGTCTAAATGTTCTGGGAAAAATGTCTTGCTAATTAGGTGGAGAGACAGTCAGACCCCATGTTACTGATACACTATAATAATCAGAATTTAATCATCAGAATTTACAGCACCTATCTTTAAGACCTTGTAAGGAATGATGTTATTCCTAGCCTATATTGTAGGCTACATTACAACATTTTCACAATTTGTAAGTACATAAAATGTATATGTTTATAGCAGTTCAAGCTCATTCTTGAAAATAAAGTTATTGCAGTATTTACAATTTGTTTTCACTGTGTCATTAATACAACTTTTACAGTTGAGCACTGTTATTGAATTGAATGGAACTAAATGTACAATAAGCGACAGCGGCATGTAAATATGAATGAATTAATTGGTGTAAAAGCACCCTGATAATGCAATTTCTGCAGAATAAAGCTATTGTATTTACCACTCTAAATACAGCTGCATGTAAAGGTTACTATATTTACCACTATAAAAACAAAAAATTGCTGCGAAAAAAAAGTTTATTTTAACTATTTGCAGGAAAAAAATGTTAATTGAGACATTTTATAATGCAGCTTTTACAGATAAAAAATGTTATTTGTAATTTAATGGGATTTCATGTAAAATCTACAAGAACTTTATGTAAAAGTTACTGTATTTACCACTATAAAATCTAAAATTTCTTAGAAAAAAAAGTTAATTGAGACATTTTATAATGCAAAATCTACAACAACTGCATGTAAAAGCTACTTAATAATTGGTTGAATTAAGCAGAAAAGGCTTGTTGTATTTACTGGTTAATAATGTAAAATAAAACCGTTTTATACTGTAAAATGATTTTACAGGATTGTGTTGTAAAGTAGTTACAAAGTTTTTCTGTATTTTTAACAAAATTTAAATGGCAACCCGGCTGCCAGTATTTTCCTGTTTTTTTACATTTTTTTTTTTTACAGTGCAGCAGTTATATGCTTCCAATGGACAAGTCGCGTAGAGCAGATAAGCGCAAGGTCTGCGCGACAAGCGGAAAAATCCGCTCTTGCGTGAATCCACGCTAGGGCTTTCACCAACTAGTCGACTAGTCGACTAGTATAACCACTAGTCGACTTTGTTGGTACTAGTCGAATAGTTGAAAAAAATATATATATATAGTAATTTGTTTTAATGCCATAGTAATGCCCCATCTTACTATTATTATTATCCTCCTGACTTTATATGCCCCCCCCATTTTTTTTTAATGTACATTTCGACTAGTCGACTACTACGTGGTCAAATGAGTCGACTGGTAAAAATCATTAGTTGTGAATGCCCTAATCCACGCATTTACATTGACAATGCATTGGAAGATTCTGCCCCAGAGGTTAAATAAAAGTGCGGTGAGAGCGCGCCCTTAGGACATATATGGACGCTAGGGTTCATGTGGTTAATTTGTTCATGCACTGAGTGACTAACAGGCAGGTTAGACAGACAGACAGACAGACAGACAGACAGACGACATATACAGACAGAATAAATTATAGAATGCTTTGCTGATTTGTTTTTTTCCCCTTAATTGATCCATTAATCCATCGGTTCCAATTTTGAGTTATTTGTACTTTACTTGAGTATTTACAATTTCCAATACTTTTACTTCTACTCCACTACATCTCAGAGGCAAATTTTGTATTTTTACTGCACTACAATAATTAGTGTTACTACAAGTTACTAGTTACTTTGTAGATTTTGATTATTATTACAAAACATACATTACTCACTTCAGCCCTATATACATTTCGGCAATTTGAAAATAGCCGATCTACAAGCTCACAATGCGTCGCATCGCAACGCATTGTGAGCTTGTAGATCTGCTATTTTCAAAAAGACTTTCATACATTTGAAAACTTGAAATGGGACATTCTGCATAATGAGTACTTTTACTTTTGGTACTTTAAGTACATTTTGATACCAATACCTTTGTACTTTTATTCAAGTACATTTTTAATTCCGGACTTTTACTTTATAACGGAGTATTTCTACATTGCAGTATTGATACTTTTACTTAAGTAAAACATTTGAGTACTTTTTCCACCACTGGTTCCTTGTCCAGACATCTGCGTGGCCCCAGAGTCGTGCGGAGGCTTCGAGAAGGAACAGATCAGGAAGCAGCTGGGAGGTTTCATCGGGCGATTCTCCATGGGTCGCCTCCGTCGCTTCTTCTCCGGTATCGTCTACGGCAACCCCTTCAGGGCAGGTATGGTACTGCATCTGCTTATGCACCCACAGACTGCTTTTTCTGACCTCCAGATCTTTATTTAGAAGCAGTGGTTCTCAACCAGTGGTCCGGGGACCACCAGTGGTCTCCTCGAGGGGGTTCCAGGGGGTCCCCAGCAAAAGATGTTAATACACGTGTACGTGTACGTTAATACTTGTGTACGTTGGCATTTCAAAAATAGCAGATCTACAAGCTCACAGCGCGTCACTTCGTGCCGCGCTGCGAGCTTGTAGATCTGCTATTTGACATTTCGATCTAAAGGTGGCATTAGAGGAAAGGTCAGTGGTGTAAAGTAACTAAATACTTTTACTCAAGTCCTGTACTTAAAGGGACACTTCACCCCACTTCACCCTTTGTTTCAATGGATTAGTCACCCCATGGAGACTTGAATTCATGGATATTTTTTAGTTTTTGTCTCATTCCTAAGACAATAATTTGATGACCAGCGGACCGGTAGGCAGCGGTTCCGGTAGGAGACACAACGACTCGTTGTGTCTCCTACCGGAACCGCTGCCGGTCATCAAATTATTGTCTTAGGAATGAGACAAAAAACAAAAAAAATATCCATGAATTCAAGTCTCCATGGGGTGACTAATCCATTGAAACAAAGTTTTTTTGGGGTGAAGTGTCCCTTTAAGTACAATTTTGAGGTACTTTGACTTTACAGGATTATTTCCAATTGTCTATACTTGTACTTCTACTCCACTACATCTCACACTGCATGAAAAGAGGCATTAATGGGCAAATTCTGGCAATTGCAGTTGCTCAGTAAACCCGCAGTTTGCTGGTGTTTTTGTATGTCATTGGAAATTTACAGTTGAAAATGTTTACTGTGAAATTTGTCTATATACATTTGGAAATCAGTGATTTACCGTTCCTCTGCCAGACAAAGACCCAGCAGGAGACTGGCCATTTCCTTTGACATCCAAATTAACTCTTTGTTTAAAGAGGGGGTCTCTCTCTCCCTCTCCCTCTCCCTCTCCCCATTGCCAAAGCAAAAATTGAACAAAACTAAAATATAATTTTCAATATTTTTGTTAAGGGCTTAATTTGTTAATCTTTTTTTTTGTATAATCTAAGTGAATAAGAACGTTTCCCATATCTGTTCCCAAGAATACAATAGTAATGTAGATGTCGGGATGAGGGGTGATGAGGACAGGTTAACAGGAAGAGGGTGTTTTATCAAGCAAGAGATTTTCAGGTTTAAAACATTGGTGCAGAGTGTTGACTTTGGGTTCCTTCGCTGTGCTGGGTCCTCTTTTTTTTGGGTTCACTTAGTTTTGTCTTTAATGAACATGAAGATGTGTATTGCTGTTGGAATGTTGCCATATAAAGAGTCTCTCTCTCTCTCTCTCCCCAAATGAGCTTAATCAGCAATAAAACACAGGTTTGGCAGGTTTACGTTGCAAAAATGGAACAAAACTATATAATTTTTTTTCAATATCTTTGTTAATCTATGTTTTTTAAATAATCTAAATCTAAAAAGTAATTTAACTTGTCTAAATCTTAACTATGGTCTTTTGAAAAAAATCACATTGCAATGCTTTGTATAATGTAGGGCTTAATTTGTTAATCTATGTTTTTTTATGTATACTCTTAATCTAAATCTAAGTATCTTAACTAAAGTTTTTAATTAATTACATTGTAGTAAAAAGTGCAATAGTTGCCTCTGAGATGTTATAAAGTATAACAACATTTCCCATTCCAGACAGCTTTGACCAAAGTTGCTAATTATCATGTGAATGCTGCAGTGTCTCTCTACAGCACAGCCATTCACAACCAATGACTTTCCTTCTCAGTTTGGCCAATCAGGTTATCACATTTTTGAAATCTTAACTGCCATCCACTGCAGCCAGATGAAAATCAGTTGACTTGACTAGCTGACTGACTCAACATACTTGAATTAAGGTAAGCTTCAAGCCTACATGACGTATTTATAAATTGTTAGTAGGATACATTATATTGTATTGCACTAGTATCACAAGAGCATAATATTATATGCCATGGATTACTGTAGCAGGAAACCTGGAACACTTTATGTCGTAATTGTGAAATTTGTTTGTTTTTGCAAACTAACTGAATTTGCATTTATCAATTACATGTCTGCAGAGTTGTCAGATTATTTGTTTTTTGAAAGAAAAAATCCTCTGTTACATGTATTAAGTTTACAGTTTCCCCTTTGTTATCTTTGAGTTAATACATACATTTCCTTTGGGTTTTACTTAGTTTTTAGGCTACTTCAGAACTAAGGACTGAGAATTCCACTGATTCATGCATGCTGTGTGTGTCCACCCAAGGAGAGAAGGCCTTTATGCTTTTATAGTCCCAACTAACTTTGTGAATCATTCTGTTTGCAGGAGACTGTGAGCCGTTTACACAACTCTGAAAACAATGCCCTGAGACTTGATTCACAAGAAAGGTAATGAATTGTTTGTTTGTATCACTGTGTAATTTACCCCAGCTAAATAATAACAATGCATAACATTTATATAGCGCTTTTCTTAGTACCCAAAGTCGCTTTACAACAAAACAAAACAAAACAAACAACTTTATCAGGAGAGAAATTCTTAAAAAGGCTAAAAAGAAAACATTAAGCTAAGACTAAGGGAGATTTGAATTAGGGGGAGGGGGAAGGTGGGGTTTGATATAGGCTTTGAACAGGACGGGGGTGGAGGTGTGAGTTCCAAATGGGGGTGGCTGCAGTCTGCACTCTGCAACTGGCCAGTTAAAATTGCAGTCACATGTAAGTTCTCTTTTAGAGCAGTGTAGATGTGGAATTGTGTTGTTTGTGTAGATAAACAACTAAATAGATCCTAATTGTATTTTCCTTGTATTTTAGCTGCTTGCAGGACTCACTTGAGTCTCTGAAAAGAAGCCATCGCCTGGACCAGCCAGAGAATAATGACCAGAAGAAAAAGATGAATGCCTCAATGAAGAGCCGACAGAGAAGATTGAGGCTAAGTTATATGGAACTGTTTGTAAGATGTTTTTTGTTTTACATTCTGTGTTCCTGTAATAATGGTAATTTAATACATAATTTAATTGCTATTCTATGTTTTACAGTTGATGACCACCAGGACTGCATGTCTGGAGACTGATGGAGAAAGGCCATGCTAAGAAGTTCAGAGGAGGGAGACAAGCCGGAGGTGCCAGAGGACAGAGTGGGCTCATCAGCTGACCAGGGGCCATGGCAGCAGCGAAGCCAGAGGGAAGGCTGGAGGAGCGTGCCGAGATGTGGAGGTCTGTGGTCCACTCCAGACATGGGCAGCCAGAGACCAGCCCATGGAGAAAGAATCCTCTCGTCGGGCAGCCAAAGACCAGCACATGGGGAGAGAGTCCGTGTGTCGAGAGCAGTGTCGAGAAGGAGCTGAGGAGACCAGGGTGGGGAGCCACCACTCCACAGAGCCCAGGCTGCTTTTATCGCCACACAATATGACATTGAACAATGGGTGAGCACATCTGAGCAAATTGCACATAGGCCTACTGGATGTCAGCAGGACAGATGAGTGGGCAGTTTGCCTGGTTCCCCCGCTCACCAGCAGCACGTGCCTAATATTATTTTAATGGACATTGACTCTATGAACTAAAGTGAACAAGAACTACAACCAAGTGTGAAGATGTTTCCCAGAGCCTCTACCAAGCCCATGTTGATTGAGGAGCTTGGAGAGAGGGGGGGGGGGGGGGTGCGAGTGTCCCCATGGTCTTGAGGAGAGGGGTAATATATGTGTATTTATATGCATTCCTCCTCCCATAGCCTGAGAGGGGGAAAGTGTGAGAGTGTCCTGTTCAAGTCCAGAAGATTGAAGAACTTGGAGAGGAGAGGACTGTTGTGACTGAGATTCTCCCATAGCCTGGCCAGCACCATGAGGATTGAAGAGCTTGGAGAGAGGAGAGAGGAAATGTAACATCTCTCTGTTCTGAGGTCCTCTGTTACTGAGGTTTTGCACAGTTGAATTTTGCACAATGATTTTAAGTATTTATTGAATTATAATCATGAAGGGCAAGTGCAATGTGTAATGGGTATGAGTGTGATAAGAGAGCAATATGTTTGAGTAGTGCAATATAGGGAATGCTGGGTGATTATTGAAAGCTTAACATGTCCCTGTAAGTTGTGCCTGTGGCCAGAGTAATTGGGCTGGACCAAGTTAGAAGGGCAGAGGGTGGTAGGATGAGAGCTGGACACCACCATGTCACCTGTGTGGCGAGCTTCCTGTGTTCATGTATTGTTTGTATTGTCGGTGAACAATCAAAATAAATACACCTTTTTGGTTGTACCCTATCAAGGCCTCTGTACTAACTCCAACCGCAAGTCGGGCATTCTCACAGCGCTGCACTCAGTACCACACTATGAGCTTGTAGATCTGCTATTTTTGAATAGCCAAAGTATACTGTATACTGTTTTTTTATTTATCAATAAACACAATTTACCTGACTGAGATTGTTGCCTATTTGTTTTCAGAATCATGTATGTATATTATGTGTGTGTGTGTATATAACTAAATAAATAAATAAATAAATATATATATATATATATATATATATATATAAATAAAATAAGGGGGGGCACCACCCCCCTAGATCCCTAGGAGGGGGGTCACCTTGTGAGCCCCCATCCCCCCCCCCCCTCACAATGTGACCCCCAAAATAAGGGAGGGATGATTGCCCACCTAGTATAGGTCACAGCCAATCATAGGTGGCTTATTGCACATGCTCAGTAGCATTACTCTAGATAGGGAGGAGGGGGGAGATCTCTAACCTCACTCCGTCAAATGGAAGAAGCTTGCGACACACATTTTGTTTCACAGCGTACTTGCATCTGAGACTCCGGGCGCAGAATCGATGACAGACGGAGTTTAATTTTTTCAAGCTACTAGGCAGGTGATTGGATGATCCCGCCCCTAGCAGCCGCTGATTGGTTCGTATGCGCAGCGGTTCGGGCAGCTTTACTCTGTGAGCAATCCCAGACCCTCCTTCCTGAAACCAAATGCAATGCAATGCATGAGATTTCCGGAGGGAGGGGGTGTTTACCAGGCTAGGAGATCTCCCCCCTCCCAAATTGTGGAAATCCAGGTTAGGGCTGAAGGTGTGATTTTCTGGCAGCAGCCCCAGCAGGGGGTCACGCATACTTAATTTGGTACGATACCAGTCTTTACTGACTCAGAAAACTTTGAGTTTTCCGAGTGGTTTAGCTCATGTAAATACAGGAATTTTCACTGAATTTACATCTAATTTTCATCTGTTTTCATAGCCGGAAACCTTGTTTTTTGCGCAGTGTCAGAGGCAAATATTGTACTTTCACTCCACTACAATTATTTGAAAACTTCAGTTACTAGTTACTTTGCAGATATAAATTATTACACTATAAAACACACATTAACCATTTTAGTCCTATTTTATACCTAGGCTATTTTCAAACATTTTAGTACTTTTACTTTTGGTACTTTAAGTACATTTTGATATCAATACTTTTGTACTATTACTCAAGTAAAATTTTAATTCCAGACCTTTTATTTGTAACAGAGTACTTCTACATTGCAGTATTGATACTTTTACTTAAGTAAAACATTTGAGTACTTTTTCCACCACTGGGAAAGGTCATGGGGTCACTCAAATGGTCAGGTTGATCCTCCACCGAGCGTGGAGGTGCACAGCATATCCCACGGGAATCCAGCCAGTACTTTCCAAGATATGCTGTGTGCGACCGACATGGCTATCCATGGAGCCCTGTTATTAGCGAGGCAAAAAACTCCTCTTAAAGGGGAATACCACTCATTTTCAACGTTGAACTATGTCTTTAATACACCTTAGAGCTGTTGTGTGGAAATAAGAAAAAAGTCCCCCCCCCCCTCTATGTTGCCTAGAACTGGATAATTAATTGAGGTCATGTGATCAGTGACATACGCAGGGTGTACTTTTGGCTGAGGGGGCGGAGCCAAAAGTACACCGCTACAAGCTTGTAGATCTGCTATTTTAGAAAAATCGTGAAAATGTGTGCAAATCTTTGAATATACATTATTTTAAAGCTATTTTTTTTAAACTCAAATCTTTGCTTCTGGGGGGTCCCTGGAAATAAACGTTTTGAGATGGGGGTCCGCGGCCAAATTCATATCGTTTTGGGGGGGTCCTTGACATGAAAAAAGTTTGAGCACCGCTGACATAGAAAGAACACTGTTGGGATTTAGAAGCCATTTGTAGAATCGGCTTCAGGTCTTAGTGGGTTAAGACATTGTTTTGTTTTTAATCTCAACATGAGATAACTCACTTTGTGAGTTATCTCATGTGAGAAGGGCTATATAAATAAAATGTACTTACCCCGCCCCCCCCCCCCCCCCGCCTCCCGCCCGGCCCCCCAGACGACCAGACGTTCCAGGAGCTGACCCACTCCGACACCTACATGGACGACGTGGTCACCGACTACTACGAGAAGGCCGCCAGCATGACGGACCTCTCCTCCACCTACGGCAGGGACAGCAGCTCGCACGCTCGCGTCAACCTCCTCAACCACAACATCCCCAAGGGCGCCTGCGCGCTCTGCGGCATGGGCAACCAGAAGCGGGAGACGGTCTACGGGTGCCTGGAGTGCACCTCCGGCGGCCACAAGTACGCACTGGCGGTCTTAACTGTAGGCAAGGTTAGGCGACCGTCTGGGGCCCCACAAGTCAGGAGGCCTCATGAGATTTACCCAAATTATTATTTTTTAAATATAAATAAACTGTTTTTCATTCCTTTTGAGGCCCCTCAAAAATCCCGTGTGAAAATACCACAACAAGACCGCTTATTTTATAAGCTTCACTTCATTTCACTCTGAGCGCCCCCTCAGTTCACACTACAATGGTCTATTCCATATGCCAGCCAATTGCAAGCCGAGCTGCCCAGAAAGTGACGTTACATTCAGTGTTGCCAGATTGAAGAGAAGATAAGCAACCAGGAAAAAACGTCAACCTATTAATATTTACAAGCAACTTAGCAGAAAATACCTTTAAAAAAATGTGCTTATAATAAATGGACATGGCAACACAAGGTCACATGGTCACATTCTAGGTAGGAAGGAAATAAGCGCATTCGCTCACTGACTGCAGTCAGTCACTCAGTGAGTTGGAGAGTGGAGCACAGAGAGAGTGTTCCTCGCAGCCAGAGCTGGTGAAAACTTCTGGGAACTCAGATTACAGAGAGAGAGACACAGAAAGTGAGAGATTTACTGGCCGATTGTGGAAAATGATGAAAAAACGCTTTGATAGTGGTGCACAAAAACGGAGGAAGAAGGAGGAAAATAAGAAGTTCATAAATAAACTCCCGAAATTAACTTCATTCAATTTTTTCACCTCCCCTGGGCCCTCCTCCCCCACACCTGTTGTTAAAGCAGCAACAACAACAACCAGCTTAAGTGCTGCTGCTAGTGCCACAAACGTTGGTGTTTGTAACATTAACTTAGTGTCAACTAGTGCAGATGCTAGTACTAGTAGTGCCTTTGATGAAACTGAAATTAGAGCCTATCATGGTAATGATAGCAGTGGTGGTGATGACACCTCTTTCCATGATTGCAATGATGATGATGCTGACAACGACGACGACAGCAATGGTGATGAAGGAAATGATGAAGGGTCTTTACCTAATAACAGGCAGTACCTTTGACTGTTCTGAAGAAAATGTATTCTCATAAATTGATCATGCACATGCATTATTGAGAAATAATTACACAACAAATGATAATTAATATTTTGGTAATATAGTGTCAAGTTGGGGTCCTTGACATGAAATGGTTTGAGAACCACTGTTCTAAGCTATCTCCTGAGTCCTGCAATGTCCCTCAAAATGAAGGAGAGAGAATCATTTTTCCCTTTTTCTGCATTTTTGTTTTGTTTGTATTTATTTTGTATTTTGTGTTGATATTTGAACTGTTTAGTTTCTATATGTCTATGAAATGAATACCAAGGACCCCAATGGAAACAAGACTTGTAGGGGGAGGTAGAGAGTAACATGTTATAATACCAGCCTGTAGGGGGAGGTAGAGTAACATTATAATACCAGCCTCTAGGGGGAGGTAGAGAGTAACATATTATAATACCAGTCTGTAGGGGGAGGTAGAGAGTAACATATTATAATACCAGCCTGTAGGGGGAGGTAGAGAGTAACATGTTATAATACCAGCCTGTAGGGGGAGGTAGAGTAACATTATAATACCAGCCTCTAGGGGGAGGTAGAGAGTAACATATTATAATACCAGCCTGTAGGGGGAGGTAGAGAGTAATATATTATAATACCAGCCTGTAGGGGGAGGTAGAGAGTAACATATTATAATACCAGCCTGAATTATAAGGTACAGAGTAACATTATAATACCAGCCTGTAGGGGGAGGTAGAGAGTAACATATTATAATACCAGCCTGTAGGGGGAGTTAGAGAGTAACATATTATAATACCAGCCTGTAGGGGGAGGTAGAGAGTTATATATTATAATACCAGCCTGTAGGGGGAGGTAGAGAGTAACATATCATAATACCAGCCTGTAGGGGGAGGTAGAGAGTAACATATTATAATACCAGTCTGTAGGGGGAGATAGAGAGTAGCATTATAATACCAGCCTGTAGGGGGAGGTAGAGAGTTATATATTATAATACCAGCCTGTAGGGGGAGGTAGAGAGTAACATATTATAATACCAGCCTGTAGGGGGAGGTAGAGAGTAACATATTATAATACCAGTCTGTAGGGGGAGATAGAGAGTAGCATTATAATACCAGCCTGTAGGGGGAGGTAGAGAGTAACATTATAATAGCAGCCTGTAGGGGGAGGTAGAGAGTAACATATTATAATACCAGCCTGTAGGGGGAGGTAGAGAGTAACATATTATAATACCAGCCTGTAGGGGGAGGTAGAGAGTAACATTATAATAGCAGCCTGTAGGGGGAGGTAGAGAGTAGCATTATAATACCAGCCTATAAGGGGAGGTAGAGAGTAACATATTATAATACCAGCCTGTAGGGGGAGGTAGAGAGTCACATATTATAGGGGCCTCATTCTCTGGTTCGCCTAGGGCCTCCAGATCCTTAAATCCGCCCCTGCAAGTACGTGCGCCTGCACGTGGTGCCCTGCTTCGACCTCTGGCATAAAACGCTTAGGTGAAAATGAAGGAGTGGGGGGGGGGGAGAGACAGGGTTGCCAGATCTGCTTATTATAATTTCCCCGCAAGATTTCATTTGAAAATAGCCGATCTACAAGCTCACAACGCGTCGCATCGCGACGCGTTGTGAGCTTGTAAGATCGGCTATTTTCAAATAGCTGAGGTATATGTTAAAGTGCTCATGTGGCCCATAGTCGCTTCTTTTGGGCTGGTTGTCCTAGACCTGGTTGCTTGTTTCTCTCACAGAATCTGGCAACACTGGTGGGAGACAGTTCGCCAGGACCTGGCGGTTAGAGACATAGACATATAAAGGTAGACGCCTCCTCCGACTCTGGGGGCGTCTGTATCGCGGGCCGCCATATTTGGGAAGGCACGCTTCCTGACTCACGGCGCGTCTTTTAACACTACCACCGCCAGGCCCGTAGCCTACGGGCCGATAAATCCAACCGTATAGCGCCGATCCCGTAGCCTACGGGCTGTGGTGCTTTTTCCTTTTTTTCGAAAAAAAAAAACTTTTTTCAATTTTCTATACGGCACATTTCATTGTAACACCACCGGAAACGGAATTATTCGGGATCACGTTTTGCCGATCCCGTCGGCCTCCATTCTAAAGCGCACACTATAACGCCATTTTCTCGTTTGTAGTTTTTCTCCTCGCTGATCACTGTTTAACATAAACCGTTCTAACTACAACATGGCGGCTCCGTTTGACACGTGGTTTTCACTGGTAGACGCAGGGAGATCTCCGCGATGTTTACAAACACAACAGTGCACAGCTCAATCTTAAAGGATCTACACCATGAATTTAAAAAAAATATTTGATATTTAATATCATATGGTGTATGTCCCTCAAACCTTTTTCAAAAGGTTTGAGCCTAAATCATCACTCAGATATACTCATCCCAAGTCAATTGTCTCTGGCTTATACAGCACTTTCAGCTGCAATACCAAAACGTCCTCTTGGGCAGGGGGGGGCTACTGAGCAATTCTGTCTGTTTTATTATTAAAAATTATTAAAAAATTATTAAGAAAAAAAAACACTTTGAACATTTTTGAACAATTCCACCAAGTGTTTGAGGTGCCTGTTTCACCCACTTCCGGGGGGCGGAGCCAAAATCCGAGCCCGAAGTATTTGTTCGTAGACCCCCACTTAGGGGGGGTAGAAAAAGTTTCGGAGCGATTCGGGCACTTTTCATTTAACATTGGGTTTGCCATCAAAAATGTTTGTGACATCATCAACATTTCCATTCTGAGATCGCCTGTTCAGACACGCCCATTCTGGAAATCCATGAAATGAGAAGGAATGACTGAATTTAAAAAAAAAACGTTTTTTTGGGTACAAGAGACACTGGGGACCCCAAAAAATACAAAAAAACAAGAAAAATTGATTTTCATGGTGTAGACCCTTTAAGGATTTTAATGAGGTCTATGGCGACGTGAAAAAAACAAAAAACAACAATAAAACGTTGGCACTGGTGAGTACATTATGAGATTAACCTCCGGCGGTCAATGTGTTAAGGGAATTGGCTAGAATCTAATCGTATATAAAAATATTATGGGATATTTTTTTATACGACTAGATTCTGACAAGTCCCGGAAAAGACGTGCCGTGATTGACGGCCAAAACGAACCCCTGACTGCTGACGCGCGGAGTAGGGCGGAATCGTTTCCGATGTCACGTGTGTCCAGTTGTGAAGTGAAGAGCGATACTGAACACCGCTGACCTACCTGCTCACCGTCTCACTGTACATCTACCGTGGGAAAACTACCATAAGGAAAAAGGGGAACAGGTGAAATCCTATCCACCTGTTTCCGTGGGAATTTACTGGAGCAAAAATCCTGTGTGGGAAACATCCTGCGGGGGGACCGGAAGTAGGAAATAGCGGCTCAGTGTGTTTACATTTGCCAGCAGAACGTAGCTCGTTCGCAGCTGGCGAACGGGCCTTTTGCATGTAGTTGAAGCGCAAGGGGGCGGGGGGGCGGTGCATGGGGAGAGAGTCAGCGCACTGAAGTCAAGGCACACTACAGACTACTGTGTTGTTGACAGACAACGGATGCACGCTTATTATGAGAAACAACACAAATAAAACATGGCAAAACAGTTGCGTGCATTAGTGCAAGATGAGGGTAAAGGAAACATTCAGTCTAAATGTCCAGTAATTCGCACGCGAAAAGGAAACATTAATGTCCAGTTTGCTAATCCACAACTACTGTGCCAGATAATCACCAAGAGAGTTAAAAAAGAAAAAACGTTTCAGTCATTCAGTCCGACTTCACTGTAGCCTATAGTAGCCTTTTCATAAATTATATTTGTATTAGGCTGTCCTAAGAGTTTATAATATTTAGAGAAATGTAAGGTTTCAAATACAAAAGTATTGGTAGTAGTTGCTGGACATTTAGACTGAATGTTTCATTTATCCTCATCTTGCGCTAATGCACGCAACTGTTTTGCCAGGTTTTATTTGTGTTGTTTCTCATAAGCGTGCATCCGTTGTCCGTCAACAACACAGTAGTCTGTGCCTTGACTTCAGTGCGCTGACTCTCTCCCCCCCCGCCCCCTTGCGCTTCAACTACATGCAAAAGGCCCGTACAGCTACGTTCTGCTGGCAAATGTAAACACACTGAGCCGCTATTTCCTACTTCCGGTCCCCCCGCAGGATGTTTCCCACACAGGATTTTTGCTCCAGTAAATTCCCGCGGAAACAGGTGGATAGAGCAGTGGTTTTCAACCTTTTTCATGCCAAGGACCCCTAAATTGATATACATTTTTCCGCGGACCCCCATCTGAAAATGTTTTGTGCCAGGGACCCCCACAAGAGAAGATTCGTGTTAAAAAAAAAAAAAACTCTCCAAAATTCTTCTTCGAAAAAAAATCAAAAATTGCAGATCTACAAGCTCACAGCGCGTCACTTCGTGCCGCGCTGTGAGCTTGTACAACTGCTATTTTTGAATAGCCAACGTATACAATATGGATAAAGGGGTGAAAATGTATTAACACCTTTTGCTGGGGACCCCCTGGAAAACCCTCAAGGACCACTGTTGGTCCCCAGACCACTGGTTGAGAACCACTGCTATAGAGGTCAACTGATGGATGCATAATGCAAGAGGAAACTCGGACTTAAGCCAATAGTTCCGTTGGTCATTTTACGACATTGGATATCGTGTGTATGCATTGTCTCTCCACCCGATCTACTATGAATCACCCCATTCAATGGAAAGGAATTACATCCAAATGTCCTCATTCTATGGGGTGGAATTGTACAATCTCTACAACCCCGCTCACCGGGGTTGCACAAATTACTCCCAAAACCCCATTTAATGGTAAGGCTTCCCCATTGGCTGTTCTCTTGGCCACCCCGCCCACCTCGTTCAGACCGGGGTTACACAAATTATTGCCAAATTCCCATTTAATGGTATTGGGGACCAGGGTTACACAAATTATTGCCAAAATCCCATTTAATGGTATTGGGGACCAGGGTTACACAAATTATTGCCAAAATCCCATTTAATGGTATTGGAGACTGGGGTTACACAAATTATTGCTAAAATCCCATTTAATGGTTTTGGATAAATACTATATAATGCTTTATATAGTATTTATCAGTATTTATTCATAACAATAATCATGTCACATTATAAAGCATTCTATAAGGAAAAATGCAATGTAATATTCTTGTAGCACTATAATTATACGTATAAACAAGCATATTAAGCACTCATAATGCAATCAGCATTCTCCGTTTTGAACAAAATGCTTCACATCATGAACACACGGTTCCCATCCGGCCGCTCGACCGGCCACTCTACCCCTGAGCCATTGCCGCTCCGTGAGGTACCCTATTGAGGTATTTGGTCAAATAATGTGTTATGTCTGCTGTTTAGGATCTATGTACACTGTTTGTTCACAAATGCCAAGTAGGACTAGGTTATTTAGATAGCATCCTCTTAGAAATGTTTACCTGTATCTTGCACTAAATTGTTTTCTTTGAACGATTAATTTTGTCCTGCTTTTTGAATTTGTTTGGAGTGATTGAATAACAATGCTCTTATCAAAACCATACTGCATAAAAGTCCCAGACCTATATATGAAGATATAGAATCGATCAGGATTTTTAGACAGATACACAGTATTGCAGATGGTGAATTGCACCCCCCTGAATTCAGATGTCCCTAATTCTCCCATTACGTTAACATTGCCGTTTGGAAGCACTGAAGACCCTCTTCATAATCATTCTATATGGTTATATTGTAGTATGTTTGGCTGCCAATGTCTGTCTGTGTACAGTATTAGTTTGATTCTATAGTAGGAAATGAAATAAAGAAGGAATAATGAAAAGAGACAACAACATATCTACATAGCATATCCATCCAAAAATATGTACAAATGTCCTCATTCCATGGGGTGGAATTGTACAATCTCTACAACCCTGTTCACAGGGGTTACACAAATTACTCCCAAAACCACATTTAATGGTAAGGCTTCTCCATTGGCTGTCTCTCTTGGCCACCCCGCCCACCTCTTTCAGACCAGGGTTACACAAATTATTGCCAAAATCCCATTTAATGGTATTGGGGACCAGGGTTACACAAATTATTGCCAAAATCCCATTTAATGGTATTGGAGACCGGGGTTACACAATACTATTGTACTAGGCCGAAAATTGAAGCCTGCGCTAGATTTTCATTTGCTTTTCACAAAATCTGTAACTAATCGCTCCAGATATTTTTTTTAAATCCGAAACTTCTCTCAATCTATATTGAGAGTAAGCCGGATTTTTTGGCACTGGCCCTAATTTTGTTTGACACTGATAAAGTTCAAAGTTCAACGAAAAAACTGCAAAGGCCAACCCTCGTTAATTTTTTAGAAATTGTATTTTTCTTCGAGACTCTGGCTTTAGACTAATGTGATGTTGCTGATTCCAAATATGTAAGTTTTATTTTTCACGGAAAACAGGAAGTGCCTCAAAAGGCCACTTCCTGGTTGGTTTTAGGGTGTTCCAGGCCCACGATTTCTCCGATATATTTTTTTTCCAAATCTACATGTAAAATAATGCTGAAATTCTAAATCATCAAACCCTGATATCAAATCATGATTTAATTATCCCTTAATTGGCTATGGTTACGGCTTCGCTATCTCGCTCAATATCTCAAATACGATAAGAACTTAGGGTCCATTTTTTGGATATGTTGTAGAACTGGCTGAGACGCACGCGTGGATGTCTTGTTTGTCCCGGTACGACACATTTTTATTTCTGACTTTGTCCTTTGGTATGGTCTTAAGGTATAAGACTCTATGTGCCTTCCGAAAGTGTAGGAGGTCAACTTAGGAGTGTCGTACCGGGACAAACAAGACATCCACGCATGCGCCTTGGCGAGTTGTACAACATATCCAAAAGGCGGATTCCAAAAACGTATCGTTATTGAGATATATCGCTTTATTGCGCGTAATAACTTGACATTTGACCCTAGCCAATTAAGGAGAACGGTAAGGCCGTGTGTGAAGGGAGTTATATAGGCGCGTTCGGGGCAACGCGCTGACCCAGAATCTGGTGTCCAATTTTGTTTTTACTCCTTTCAAACAGTTTTCACTATTATCTCGGCCCCTAGGGGGCGCCAAAACAATCGGACAATGGATTATCAATCAGCTCTTCACCCCGGACACGCCCATATAACTTTCCTCACACACGGACATTCGGTTCTGAAAATTAGGGTTACGGGCTTTCTTGAATAACTTGGCCACTAGGGGGCGCTGACACATTTGGACAACGGGTTCTTGATCAGCTCTTCACCCCGAACACGCCAATATAACTTTCCTCACACACGGATATACGGTTCTGAAAATTAAGGCTACGGGCTTTCTTGAATAACTTGGCCACTAGGGGGGCGCCGACACGGGTTAGGGTTAGGGTTAGGTTCTGATAGAACATCTGCATCATCAAATGCTCTTGCAACTTATTTCGAAATCTCATGTACATAAATGTTTAGGTGATTATGCGTATTATGTGTAAATATGTAGCCAATATGTAGGTTATTGTGGGCCAGCAACAATCGGACGGATCCGTCTTGATTACTTGACTATAGAGATAATGTGTACAGATTTGCGTGATGTTTTGCTCCTAAACGTAGTGTGAATGAGCGTGCAAAGTTTCACTACAATCGGACGCTGCTTTCATGATCTGCGGCATTTTGTTCAAAAAGGGCCACTACTGCAAACTTTAGATGTCAATCTTAGCCAATCAGGATGGAATATGAAAAATCAAACAGATCTGTCTTGATCACGTGACTATAGAGATCATGTGTACCGATTTGCATGATATTTGGATAAATGTGTTTATATAAGTCAGCCTCCTGGTGGCGCGAAAAATGCAGGGCAAAGGTTTTTCCTTGGCCTCTAGGGAGTGTGCATACAAAGTTGTACACAGATCGGTGCAGTTATAGGTAAAAACACGAATCGGCCTGTTATAGCGCCACCATGAGGCTGATTTGAAAGCCTTGAAAACCTGACATTTCTTCCTCGTCTAGTGGGAATGTGTGTGCAAAATGTCACGGAAATTGCATGCTGTGTTTATGATTTGAGGCATTTTATTCAAAACGTAGCACTCCTGTAAACTTTGGAAGCCAATCTTAGCCAATCAGGATGGAATATGAAAAATCTGAAAGACCAGTTTGTTTAATGACTATAGAGATACTGTGTACCGATTTGCGTGATGTTTGGACAAAATATGTAGGAGTACTGTCAAAAAAAATGTTTTGCAAAATGCCTCTGCCTCAAAAACATTTGAGGCAGAGGCATTGAGGATCCATGGAGTGTGTGTGGTCAGTTTCGCTGCGCACGCACCAACGGTGCCGGAGATTAGCTGCTCGCGGACGGATGGACGGACGGACGGACGGACGGACGGACGGACGGACAGGGTGCAAAACATAGTCTTGGCCATGCCTTTGGCCTGGCTGAGACAATTATAATAAGACTATGATCCTGGTCAAAAGAAAAAAAGTCAGTGAGTGACCAGTAATTATAAAGTATCATGATACTTGACCTTTTGACTAATGTGTTCTGATTGCCTTATGAGTGTTTATGCTTGTTTATACCTATAATATATAATTATAGTGCTACAAGAATATTACATTGCATCTATACTTGACCGTATAAGTCCTTATAGAATGCTCTATAATGTGACATGATTATTGTTATAAATAAATACTGATAAATACTATATAAAGCATTATATAGTATTTATCCAAAACCATTAAATGGGATTTCAGCAATAATTTGTGTAACCCCAGTCTCCAATACCATTAAATGGGATTTTGGCAATAATTTGTGTAACCCTGGTCCCCAATACCATTAAATGGGATTTTGGCAATAATTTGTGTAACCCTGGTCCCCAATACCATTAAATGGGAATTTGGCAATAATTTGTGTAACCCCGGTCTGAACGAGGTGGGCGGGGTGGCCAAGAGAACAGCCAATGGAGAAGCCTTACCATTAAATGGGGTTTTGGGAGTAATTTGTGCAACCCCGGTGAGCGGGGTTGTAGAGATTGTACAATTCCACCCCATAGAATGAGGACATTTGGATGTAATTCCTTTCCATTGAATGGGGTGATTCATAGTAGATCGGGTGGTCTCTCAAAGGTCTGAACTAGCGTATTTCCTGTAGGTGATTATATAATACGTGATGTGATTATGTTAATTAACAGAAGCAAGAGGTGATCTATACTGGGCTCAAATTGTAACACTATGCAGCATTTTATATCTTTCAAAATATTCAGAAAATGTTATATTTTAGACAATCCTATTTGCGAGACAATATTTGAGTAGCCAAAATCTTAAATACATCCGTGAAAATGTATTTCCAGGGTGCAAAATATATTTCCCCAATACATTTTATTGCCGTTGTTTGTATATTATAAAACAACGAATGAATATATACAGTACTTAGGACTTTTATTTCCTCCTCTTTGGGACGTTATTCAGCCAATAATAATAAGCAGTAAATCATCATTTACATTAATCCTGTCAGTATGCATGCGCACCTAAAGCCAACACCTCAGCAACAGCCAACACTGTCAAAGATGTGACAATACAATACGGTGTGTGACCTATCACTGGTTGCGGCTACCAGTGTTGATATCGTCGACTAAAACTATGACGAAAAATATTCGTTGACTACCTTTTTTCACTGACAAAAACTAAATAAAAACTAAGCTATGATGACTAAATATATTGTCAATTTCGTCAACAAATAAAGACAAGAGTACAATGTTAGGGAGGGACTAGTGGAGAAGAGATTCAGTAGAACTAAAAGACAAGTCATTTTATGTTTGGTTGCGCTCGGGTGTTGCGCTCTGAAAATAGCAGATCTACAAGCTCACAACGCGTCGCTCTGCGACGCGTTGTGACCTTGTAGATCGGCTATTTTCAGCACGCAACCAAGTGTAAAATCAGCCATTACGACGACATCAAGGCACCGCCAAAATACATTTTAGTCGACTAAATCAACTGTAGATTTAGTCGACTAAAATCTTATGGTATTTAGTCGACTAAAACTAGACTAACAGTAAAACATTTCAGATGACTAAAATATGACTGAAACTAAATGGAATTTGATTCAAAAGACTATGACTAAAACTAAATCAAAATTTGCTGACAAAATCAACACTGGCAGCTACCCCCTGTGCTGTACTGTACTGCACTGTGCTGGACAGTTCCACGCGTGAGCTGGCTTGTGTCTGTGCCAGAGGCGCACAAAACACAAATAATGTTCATGAATCATTCAGTGAGGGAATTAAAAATGGAGGAGAAGGATCGAGTAAAGGCCACTTGGCCAGAGGAAGGTGGCCCGGTTCAGCCATGGGGCTCCAAGTATGTCACGTTCCTTTCAACCCTGTTTGTTTGGAGTCCTGTTTGCCGTGTCTGTTTAGCCCCGAGGCCAGTGGTGGAAAGTGACTAATTACATTTCCTTGAGTAAAATGTTGAGGTATATGTACTTTACTTGAGTATTTCTAATTTCCAATACTTTTACTTCTACTTCCACTACATGTCAGAGGCAAATATTGTACTTTTACTCCACTACAATTATTTGAATTTTTTTGTTACTAGTTACTTTGCAGATATAAATGATTACATTATAAAACATACATGAACCACTTTAGCCCTATTTTATACCAAGGCTATTTGAAAACAGCCGATCTACAAGCTCACAACGCGTCGTATCGCGACGCGTTGTGAGCTTGTAGATCGAACAAGTACTAAAATGATCAAACATTTTAGTACTTTTACTTTTGGTACTTTAAGTACATTTTGATACCAATACTTTTGTACTTTTACTCAAGTAGACTTTTTATTCCAGACTATTACTTGTAATGGAGTAATTCTATATTGCAGTATTGATACTTTTACTTAAGTAAAAAAAATGTGAGTACTTTTTACACCACTGCCCTGAGGCGACAGCGAATGCGGAATGATGAAAAATAAAGATTCAGCTGTTTTGAAATACCACATGATCAGGAAAAAAATCTTACAATCATGTCTGTCGTGATGTCGAAAATGTCTTTTTTTTTGGTAAGCATGTCTGTTTACAAAACCTTATGGAAGCAGTATTGTTTATAGTTTGTTGTTTTGTGATCGTAACTGTGAAATACTTTTGCATCCATCGGTGAATAAATGTGTCAAAAACATCTCACTGTCTCGCTGTAAAACAAGTCGTACATACATACAGGAACAGAGAGGTACTGTCTAGACCAGGGTTGCCAGGTCTGCTTGTTATAATTTCCCCGCAAGATTATATTTGAAAATAGCCGATCTACAAGATGCGACGCGTTGTGAGCTTGTAGATCTGCTATTTTCAAATAGCTGATTATAAAGAATACATCACATGGATGCACCTGGGAACGTATCATCAGTGTTGCTTGTTATCACCTGGTTGCTTGTTTCTCTCACAGAATCTGGCAACACTGGTCTAGACAGGCTGTGCTGCAGTTATAGTAGACCTAAAACATGGTGGCTGAGACTAAATGAGATTGCAATGGGAATTCCCTCACCTGGCGGCTCACCAAATTACCTTTCCCCACGGGGCTTGTGTTGAGTTATGCAGAAAAGAAGGCCTGTGGTTAACATAAACCTAAGAATTTCACATGCCAGTTCTATGACATAAATTACACCCGTGCTAATTATACTAGTCTAGGCCCCCTCCTGTTTTTCAGAATCAGAATCAGAATCAGTTTTATTGTCACATCACAGGTTTACAAGGTAAAAAAGTGGGTGAAATTCTTTTTTGTACATCGTTCCCATCGCAACGTTAGTTTCCATAGAAAGAAGAGGGGGGGGGAGAAGAAGAGGGTGGGGGGCAAGTGGGAAGGAGATCAAAACAAGAGAGCAACAGAAGGCCAGACAAGTTATCTACATATTTACAAATTACCTGAGATAATAAAAAACTAAAAACTAAAAAAAACTAAACTAAAGGTGCCTGAGCATAGCAGAAATGTATTGTATACTGTGCATGTTATACTTATACTGTGCATGATAGACAATGGACGTTAAGGTGCTTAGAGGAAAAGGAGCACAATAAAAAAAGACCAAAAAAAGTCAGTGCGTTATACAAGGGATTAAGGTGCAAAAGGTCAGTGCGTGTCCACCGAGAGTGGACTGACCCTAGTATAATCCGCAAGTAGCTCCATGAGGGAGTGCAACAAAAAGTCATTTGTACCTGGTGTAGTCCACAGGTGTGTCCGAGGGGGGGCTAAAGTCCAAGTCATTGTCCCTGGTATAATCCACAGGTGTGTTCAGGAAGAGCCAGAAAAGTCTGCGCCGTCTGTTGTCAGGCTGCTGAACAAGGCCTATGCCTCATTCAGTCTTATGCCCCATTCAGCATTCTGACAGCAGCCGGATTGAAACTACACCAGTACCTGGTGGTGGAACTCTTGATATTGCGGTAGAGCCCCTTGCCCGGTCGCGGTCGTTGTAGGGGGTTGAACAGTCTGTGACTTGGGTGGTGCTTGTCCTTGATGATGCGCTTGGCTTTGACCACGCACCGCTTTTTGTACAGTTCCTGGAGCGCTGGGAGCTCGATTCCCATTATCCGCTCTGCCGATCGCACTACTCGTTGTAGGCTGATCTTTTCTCGGGCAGTGCAGTTCCCGTACCAGGCCGTGACACAGCCTGTTAGGATGCCTTCAACAGAACTGTTGTAGTACAGCCTGAGGATGCGACGTCCTACTCCGAGCTTCTTCAGGCGGCGGAGCCAGTACAGTCGCTGCTGAGCCTTTTTCCTCACGTGTGTGGAGTGCGTCTCCCATTTGAGGTCCTCCTCGATGTGTACTCCGAGGAACTTGAACTCGCTGACCCTTTCCACTGCAGCACCGTCGATGAGGATGGGCGCATGGTCTCTCCGCGGCCTCCTGAAGTCCACGATCAGTTCTTTGGTCTTGTCGACGTTAAGAGAGAGGTTGTTCTCCCGGCACCAGCGTGCCAGTGATTTGATCTCCTCTCTGTAGTCAGACTCGTCGTTGTTGACGATTCGGCCTATCACTGTCGTGTCGTCCGCGTACTTTATGATGGTGTTGGAGACATGTGTGGCTATGCAGTCATACGTGTACAGGGAGTAGAGGAGAGGGCTCAGCACGCATCCCTGGGGTGCTCCGGTGTTGAGGGTCAGGGGGTCGGATGTGATGCTGCCCATTCTCACCACCTGATGTCGGTTGGACAAGAAGTCCTGTATCCAGTCGCACATGCTTGGGTGTAGCCCTAGGTCTCTGAGCTTTTTGTCAAGTATTGCTGGGACAATGGTGTTGAATGCTGAGCTGTAGTCCACGAACAGCATACGTACATATTTGTCCTTCAGCAGCTTGTTGTCCATGTGCGAGAGGACGGTGTGGAGAGCCATGGCAATAGCGTCGTCGGTGGATCTGTTTTTGCGGTATGCATACTGCCACGGATCCAGCGAGGCAGGTAGCGTGGAGCTGATGTATTCCCTCACCAGTTTCTCGAAACACTTGCTGACGATCGGGGTGAGAGCAACAGGTCTCCAGTCGTTCAGGCATGTCACTTTGGCCTTTTTGGGAATGGGCACAATGGTTGACATTTTGAACCCTGCAGGGACCACAGCCAGGGAGAGGGAGAGGTTAAAGATGTCAGCGAAGACACCCGCCAGCTGGTCTGCACATGTCTTAAGGACCCGGCCTGGAATCCCATCAGGTCCGGCTGCCTTGTGGATGTTGACCCGTGTGAAGGCTGTACGCACTTCTCTCTCCGAGATGGTTAGAGGGTTCTCCTCTGCTGGTGCTGCTGATGGCCCCGCTTGGCTGCCGCGGTTGGAGCTGATCTCAAACCGGCCGTAGAAAGTGTTCAGTTCGTTGGGGAGGGAGGCAGGCGGGTTCACCTCGCTTCTGGTTCTTGTTTTGCAGTCTGTCAAGGTGTGTACCGCCTGCCATGTGCTCCTGATGTCGCCATTGCTGAGTTTGTCTTGCATCTTTTTTGTGTAGGCCTTTTTCGCCTTCCTGATGGCGCTGTTTAGGGCCGCGCGCGTCGTGTTGCGCGTTTCCACGTCGCCAGATTTGAAACCAGCATCCCGTTCATGCAGATGTGCACGTACTCCGCTGTCCATCCATGGTTTCTGATTGGGATAGATCCGAACTGTCTTTTTTGGGACTATGTCATCTATGCACTTACTGATAAAGCCAGTGACTGAGTCTGAGAGTTCGTTGATGTTATTCCCAGCGGCGTTCTTAAACATCCCCCAGTCAGTCTGGTAGAAGCAGGATTGTAGCATAGCGTCTGTGTCCTCAGACCAGATTCGGATTTCCTTCTCAACGACCGGCTCCCTTTTTAGCCTCTGTTTGTAGGCAGGTAGCAGCTGGATGGCGTCGTGGTCAGAGCTTCCTAGCGGTGGGCGGCGGAGAGCTTTGTATCCATCCTTGAAGGGCGTGTAGCAGTGGTCAAGAATATTGTCACCACGGGTACTGCAGGCGACATGCTGGTGGAATTTGGGAAAGACCTTTTTTAAGTCTGTCCGGTTGAAGTCGCCTAGGCAGATGACTGCGCAGTCCGGGTGGTGATTTTCTTGTGCACTAATCGCCTGGTGTAATTCCCTCATAGCTGTGTCCTTATTAGCTCCAGGTAGAAAGGACGGCAGGCTATGATTAAAAGTTCAAGGTCTGGTGAGCAGTGACTATCTAGGATTTTAACATCTTTGCACCAGTTGTTGTTGATCAAGGCACAAACTCCCCCCCCACGTTGCTTACCGCTCAGTACAGGGTCTCTGTCCTTCCTATACGCGGTGAAGCCAGGAGGAGTGATGGAAGAATCAGATGCTAACTCCGTTAGCCACGTCTCTGTCAGCACAACAATGGACGTGTTCCTTGTCTCACTGTTATACTTTACGCGCGCTAGTAAGTCGTCCATAGTGGTCACTGTTCTTGATTCACACAGAGATCTAACGTTCGCTAGCAGGATTGAAGGCAGTGCAGGTTTATATCCACGTTTTGTTGTTCTTACGAGGAGACCCGCTCTTGTCCCTCGTCGTCCTGGTCTTTTCCGTCGCCTTGGGTATGTTGTTGTTCCAGCTGGAACAAAGGGAACCCCTCCCCCCTCCCAGCCGAGTGGGAGGTTTGCTCCTCTAAACACAAAATATCTTCACTGAACATAGCCAGTCTACAAGCTCACACAACGTGTCGTGTTGTGACGCGTTGTGAGTTTTGTGGATTGACTTTCACCAAATCCTAGCCCCAGAATAGGGATGCTAGGGTTCAAGTGGTTAATATCTCCACTGTGAATTTTTAACTTGCTTTTAAAAAAAAGAAATAGGCCCATGCCTGTGAATAGTATTAAAAGAGACAGTTCACCCAAAATAAATCTTTTTTTCTATCGATTAGTCACCCCATGGACACTGGAATTCATGGATATTGTTTTTGTTTTTGTCGCATTCCTAAGCCAATAAATCGATGACCAGCGGACTCGTAGGCAGCGGTTACGGTAGGAGACACAAAGGAGACTCTTTGTGTCTCCTACCGGAACCGGTCATCAGTTTATTGGCTTAGGAATGCGACAAAAACAAAAACAATATCCATGAATTCGAGTCTCCATGGGGTGACTAATCGATAGAGAAAAAAAGCCATTTCGGGGGTGAACCTATCCCTTTAATGTATCACAAACCCAATGCAAAAACTCCATTGCGTGGGAACCCACGCAATTACTCAAGTGTGTAAATTATGCATATGGCCACGCCACCTGTTCTTACACTGTGTAGTGCAAGAGGACTAAAATATAATATTTAACCCTCATTTGGCCACATGATTAGAATGTGTGAAACAGCATACACACACACACATACAGACAGCGTGCACACCACACAGAAACACACACAAGCTCTGGATGATATACACTTTATAACTATTATCAAAATCATAACCTTTATGCTCTGTAAAGGGCCTTTGTTTATTCTGATAAACCTCCTTGTTAAAATGAAAGTTTTCTTATTTACTTGACCTGCATGCGTTAGAAGCTTGGTTAGAAAAGCTTGTTGTGTTTTCCCCCCGCTGTGATACATTGAGCATCTGCTCCGGTTGTGAACTATTCTCTCAGGGCACCATACTGGAAGCCTGCAGTGCATGGTGGAAGAAGTACTCAGATTACATTACTTAAGTAAAAGTATAGCAACACCACAATGTAGAAATACTCCGTTACAAGTAAAAGGCCTGTGTTCAAAATGTTACTTGAGTAAAAGTACAAATGTAAATGGCATCAAAATTACCAAAAGAATAACATAACAACCGTAAAATAACGTAAAGTACCAAAAGTAAAAGTACTAAAAGGTTTGAAAATAGCAGATCTACAAGCTCACATTGTGAGCTTGTAGATCGGCTATTTTCAAATAGCCTAGATATATAAATAGGGCTAAAGTGGTTAATGTATGTTTCATGATATAATAATTTATATCTGCAAAGTAACTAGTAACTAAAGTTTTCAAATAATTGTAGTGGAGTAAAAGTACAATATTTGCCTCTGAGATGTAGTGGAGTAGAAGAGAAAGTATTGAAAATTGGAAATACTCCAGTAAAGTAAAAATACCTCAAAATTGTACTTAAGTACAGTACTTGAGTAAATGTTACTTTACACCATTGGAAGCCTGAATGTCTTTTTGTTTTCCTTTTTATCGCTGTGGTTAGAGTAGGAGGGTTGTGTTGTCTTTAAACGACCTTTATAGAGTTGGGTAATGTCCACCTTTTTTATTTCCTCAAAAAGGAAGCTAGGTAAAACGTCCCACATGGTGGTCCTATATGAGGGGGAGTCTTTACAGGCAGTGGTGGAAAGTAACTAAGTACATGTACTCAAGTACTGTACTTAAGTACTTTTTATTTTTTTACTTTAATGGAGTATCATTTCCAATACTTTTACAGTACTTTTTACTCCACTACAATTATTTGAAAACTTTAGTTACTAGTTACTTAGATTGTAATTATTATCACAAAACATTAACCATTAACCACTTCAGCCCCTTTATACATTTCGGCCATTTGAAAATAGCAGATCTACAAGTTCACAACGCGTCGCGATGCGACGCGTTGTGAACTTGTAGATCTGCTATTTTCAAATAGCCTGCCTATGTATAAAATAGGGCTAAAGTGCTTAATGCATGTTTTATGATATCATAATTTATATCTGGAAAGTAGTAACTCAAGTTTTCAAATAATAGTGGAGTAAAAAGTACAATATTTGCCTCTGAGATGGAGTAGAAGTAAAAGCACTGAAAACTGGAAATACTAGTAAAGTAAAAAATACACTCAAAATTGTACTTAAGTACAGTATACTTGAGTACATGTACCTAGTTACTTTTACACCACGCATGCTTGCGGTTCCTGTGGTGACCGTCTCGTCTGTAGGATTCTTCTCCAAAAATAGTCCCCGTTTTGAGGGTGTTTAGAAGAGAGAGCCACGAGTGGGAGGAGGCTTCCTCTCCTTAAGGAACTACAGTAGAGTTTAGTGTTACCTTACTGTGCCCTTTTTCTCCTTGTAATTTTGCCTCTTTTTTGCCCGAGAAGAAATGCCATGTAATCAGTTTGGAGTGCGGCGGCTGGAGGGCCTATACATAAGTTCACTTTGTTTGAGTTCTTATTCAGTCTTTCATTTTTTTTAGAGCTTTCTTTCCCCCCTCCTGGCGCCATGATACTCTGCACTGGTGGAAAGTAACTAAGTACATTTACTCAAGTACTGTACTTGAGTAAAATTTTGAGGTATTTTTTAAATTTACTGGAGTATTTCCAATTTTCAATGCTTTTACTTCTACTCCACTACATCTCAGAGGAAAATATTGTACTTTTACTCCACTACGTTTATTTGAACACTTTAGTTACTAGTTACTTTGTAGATTATTACATAAATCAATTATTACATTATAAAACATACATTAACCACTTTAGCCCTTTTTTATATCTAGGCAATTTGAAAATAGCAGATCTACAAGCTCACAACGCGGCGTGATGCGACACGTTGTGAGCTTGTAGATCTGCTATTTTCAAACATTTTAGTACTTTCACTTTTGGTACTCTTAGTACTTTTACTGCATTTGGATGCCAATACTTTTGTACGTTTACTCAAGTAAATTTTGAATTCCGGACTTTTACGTGTAACAGAGTACTTCTACATTGCAGTATTGATACTTTTACTTAAGTAAAACATTTGAGTACTTTTTCCACCACTGATACTCTGTCTCCATTCTCTGTTCTGTTCTGGTTCTGGTTCTGGTTCTGTTCGTTTCTGTCCTGTCCTGTTCTGTCCTAAGCTGTCCTGTCCTGTCCTGTTCTGTCCTAAGCTGTCCTGTCCTGTCCTGTTCTGTCCTAAGCTGTCCTGTCCTGTCCTGGGCAGTCAACTGTGCGACCCAAAAGCGTGCTAAAGATTTTTTACAGACATTAACTTAATATTCAGTTGATGTCTTCAATGTCTCACAGAGATGTCACAAAATCCCATGGCACAGCTGGACCTGTCTCATGGCTTGGCCTTGGTACCGTACACTCTGTTTGGTAACCACTAACCAGTGCTCTAAAGGGCAGTGGTTCTCAACCGTTTCAGGCTGTGACCCCCAAAAATAATCATATTTGAACTGGGACTCCCCAAAACAATCATATTTAAACTGGGATGGGGACCCCTAAAAATAATATATTTGAACAGGGGACCCCCCAAAAAACAGTCATATTTGAACTGGGGACCCCAACACCCTGACAAGCACTTGGAATGTATAGGAGTTGAGGTGTTAACATTTAGTTTGACTCTGTTCCACCGATAAATGTTGTGAAAATAGCCGATCTACAAGCTGTCACTTTAATGTCATCTGGGGGGGTCCCCACCCACAGGTTGAGAACCGCTGCTCTAGTGGCGTAACTGGCACAGGGTGAGAGCACATGATGTGAGCAGGTGGCTTCATTGGATGGGGGGGGGGGCAGTTGTTTCTCTCTCATGTGGCTGGAGTTTCTTTTTTTTCCTTTGTGGCTTTTCAAACTAATTAGTCCAACCACCAGAGGGCTCCATATTAACCCTTTAAGACCGGGAATGCATCTGTGTCATTTTAAGATTTCTTTGGCTATATAAAAATAGCAGATCTACAAACTCATAGCGCGGCACCGAGTGCCGCGCTACGAGCTTGTAGATCTGCTATTATTTATTTTTTTAATCGTGAAAATGTGTGCAAATCTTTAGTTTGAATATATATATACTTTTTTAAAGCGAAAGTTTTTAACTCAAATCTTTGCTTCTGGGGATTTTACAAATGTCTTCTAAATCCTAATTATTATTTTTTTTTTTCATTTTTTTTTTTTACTTATGTTGCTATATTATCAATGGTTTAAAAAAAAATTCATGTCAAGAACCCCCAATATAATATGTATTTTTCCGCGGACCCCCTCCCATCTAAAAACATTTTGTTCCAGGGACCCCCAGACGCAAAGATTTGCTTGTAGATCTGCTATTTTTTTTTTAAATCGTGAAAATGTGTGCAAATCTTTAGTTTGAATATATATATACTTTTTTAAAGCGAAAGTTTTTAACTCAAATCTTTGCTTCTAGGGATTTTACAAATGTCTTCTAAATCCTAATTTATTTATTTTCCCTAAATGTTTTTATTTTATTTTCATTTTTTTTACTTATGTTGCTATATTATCAATGGTTTTCAAACTTTTTTCATGTCAAGGACCCCCAATATAATATGTATTTTTCCGCGGACCCCCTCCCATCTAAAAATATTTTGTTCCAGGGACCCCCAGACGCAAAGATTTTAGTTAAAAATGCATATAAGAATTTGCACAAATTTTCAGGATAAAAATAAAATAATTGCAGATCTACAAGCATAGCCAAATAAATCTAAAAAACCAAATAAAATGAGTTGAGATGTTTACTGCCCGAAAATGGCAAAACTAGCTGTAGGGGGGGAAAAGGAGAGGACCAAGTAGAGAGCCCTGGGGTACTTCGGTCAACGAAGTATAGGGTCGAATTGGTAAATGGAAACACATCCTCTCAAAAGCATTCATGAGAACATGATACATGTTTGGGATCAGACATGGTCTTATTAACAATTTGTCATACAGGATGCATTATAATTTTATTGAACAATAACTATGAAGAACAACCCATTAAGTATTAAAGGAGTAGTTCACCCAAAAAATGACTTATTTTCTATCAATTACACACCCCATGAAGCATTGAATTCATGGAGGTTTTTTTGTTTGTCACATTCCTGAGACAATAATTTGATGATAATAATAAAGATGCTAATGTATCCGGTAGGAGACACAAAGTAGACTCTTTGTGTCTCCTACCGGAGAGACCGCCAGTTATCAAATTATTGGCTTAGGAATGTGACAAAAACAAAAAAGTCTCCATGAATTCAATGCTTCATGGGGTGTCTAATCGATAGAAAATAAGTAATTTTTTGGGTGAACTACTCCTTTAATGCCCGCCCCAAAGTGCCACACATGCTGGATATAAACTTGCATCTATAGACATAAGATGCAATAATTGGACACCAGTGGTGGAAGAAGTAGCTACTCAGAGATTTTACTTGAGTAAAAGTAGGAGTAGTGTAGAAATACTCTGTTACAAGTAAAAGGCCTGTGTTCAGAATGTTACTTGAGTAAAAGTACAAAAGTATTGGCATCAAAATATACTACTACCAAAAGTAAAAGTACTGAAAATAGCAGATCAACATGCTCACAACGTATTGTGAGCTTGTAGATCACAATTCATTTTCAAATGGCCTACGTATAAAATAGGGCTGAAGTGATTCATGTATGTTTTATAATATAATAATCTATATCTAAGGAACTAGTAACTAAAGTTTTCAAATAATTGTAGTGGAGTCAAAACTACAATATTTGCCTCTGAGATGTAGTGGAGTAGAAGTACACAAGTATTAAAAATAGGAAATACTAGTACAGTACTTGAGTAAATGTACTTAGTTACTTTCCACCACTGTTGGACGGCGTATGTTTGAACGCTGCAAGTCTGACAGTTACAAGAAGAAACCCGGGACAGCATGAAGAATCACAAGACATGAAGCATGTGTTTTTGTTGCTTTCCAGGAGGTTTTATTTTTGTTGTACCACACCGTGTTGCTCTGGAAGAACCATTTGGGCTGGACTGACTCTCTCTGGGATGTTTTGTGCATTAAGGACGAGAGGTCGGACAGAGGAAGTCACCGTTAGAGAAGAGTCAGGACTCTGCATGATGATTTGGAACTCCATTCATCCACCTTTTACATTTTTTTTTTACTGCTGCTTGCTATAGCTGCTATGAGTAAAATGCCTGTGTTCACGTCACTGTGTTAATTTTGACAGCACATTTTTATTTAGTTTTAGTCATAGTCTTTTGAATAAAATTCCGTTTTGTTTTAGTCATATTTTAGTCATCTGAAATGTTTTAGACTTAGTCTAGTTTTAGTTGACTGAGTATCATAATATTTTTGTCGACTATATATATATCATAAGAATTTAGTCGACTAAATCTACAGTTGATTTAGTCGACTAATATGTATTCCGGCGGTGCCTTGATGGCGTCGTAATGGCTGATTTTACACTTGGTTGCGTGCTGAAAATAGCCGATCTACAAGCTTGCGAGCTTAGATCTGCTATTTTCATAGCGCAACACCCAAGTGCAACCAAACATAAAATGACTTGTCTTTTAGTTCTACTGGATCTCGTCTCCACTAGTCCCTCCCTAACATTTTAGTCTAGTTTCTGTTTGCTGACGAAATTGTCACTACATTTAGTCTTAGTTTTTAGTCATCGCAGCTTAGTTTTTATTTAGTTTTCGTCAATGAAAAAAGGTAGTCGACAAACATTTTTCGTCATAGTTTTAGTCGACGAAATCAACACTGATGTCCATGAGTGTACAAATGAAACCAAATGGACCCAGAAGGGTGCAGAGGCTGATTAAGTATCCTACACTGCCTTGCAGTGCATCCATTCCAGACCCATCTGATTATATGTATTTACTTCAGTTATTGAACTCACAATACGTTGCATCCCCTTCAGGCCAGGTCTGTCTGTGTGTGTCTGTATGTTTCTTGGTTTGTCCAGAGCATTGGTCCTCAAAGTGGGGTCCGGGGACCCCCAGGGGTACTTGAGGGGGTTCCAGGGGGTTCCAGGGGGTCCCCAGCTAAATGATGGACAGGAACCAAATGGACCCTTATGGGTCTGTAACTCTGAGAGTGTACACTCTCAGAGTTAACGGCTAGAGCCGTAAAGATCTTCTCTTATGGGGGTCCCTGGCTTATCTTTTCAAATGGGGGTCCGCGGGTTAATAAGTGTCAATTTGGGGGTCCTTGACATGAAAAGGTTTGAGAACCACTGGTCCAGAGCTAATCTTGCAGACTGTTGGGCTCAGTGCCATATTTCATGTGCACGCTGCTAGAAGGCCAAAGTAGCTCCATGCATTCCTTTTTTTGTTTCCCATATTATATATATATATATATAATTGAACTTCAATGGCGCTCAGATTGGGCTGAAACATCATAGATACAGCATGAATGACTGACGTCATAGACAGGACACCTGAAAGTCTGAGGTTCAGTTATCATTGTCACCATTTACTATTACTTTTTTTCCTCGAAAACTTTGGCATGCTCTAGTCTATAGCTTCGCCATCCTTTGTTCAGACTTCGAAATGTTCAGCTTTAGAAAATCTTTAAAATGTTTTATCCTTTTTACTGAATTCCAGTATCAATTTGACTTACAGAAGGCCAGACGTAGATCAGGTTCTCAAACTAAAAGATCAGCTTTTAGATATAAGATACAACTGAGCGCAGAGTGCAGTCACAGCTAGGCATCTGGGTTGCCAGATCTGCTTATAATAATTTCCCCGCAAGATTTTATTTGAAAATAGCAGATCTACAAGCTCACAACGCGTCGCATCGTGACGCGTTGTGAGCTTGTTAAAGTGCTCATGTGGCCCATAGTCGCTTCTTTTGGGCTGGTTTTCCTAGACCTGGTTGCTTGTTTCTCTCACAGAATCTGGCAACACTACTAGGCATAAGTAGCCAGCCAGTGCGTGAATGTCTTTATATTACACATGAAACACATGCAAACTAGATACAAAGTAAAATCTTTCAAAATTCCCAAACCATCAGAGCCACCAACAACGATCAGGAGCGACCCCAACGTCATCAGCAGGTACTTTACAAAGTCCAGGAGCTGCTTGAGCTCCGAGGAGGCGTCCTGGACTTGATGAAGGACGATGCCCACGACCAGGCAGTACGCACCTGCCATGAAGAGAACCCACCGAAAGGCAGACACCATGGGCGTGAGGAGGAGCACAAAGACGGAGATGACGCCTTGCAAGGGAAACGCCATGATGCTTTCGAGGAGGAGTGCAAAGAATCCCGTCCCGTTTTGCCGCCCGTAGATCTCCAGTTGATCCGCTGCACGTGTGAACTGGCCGTCCATCACCTCCAGGAGTTGCTCCACCGGAGTCGTTTCTTTTCCCGAGTGCATTCTGTAACGCTCCTTGTATCCCGTATTAGCTCGATACGAGTGAACTGGCTTTCAGCGACTTTTCTCAAAGATGACTGCTGACACCTTGGACCACTTTGAATGGATGATGGTCAACGAGCCTTATAAATGTAATTTGTGGTGTAGCGTGATGTCACCAGCATCGTCCAATATGGCACTGTTTCTCAGTGTTGGAAAATGTACTCAAATGTTTTACTTAAGTACAAGTATCTATACTGCAATGCAGAAATACTCTGTTACAAGTTGTTGGAGCCAAAATGCCTTTCTGTTTATTTTGTTTTTTGTTTTCTTTAATTGAATGGTGTGGCCTTGGTAATGACTGACGTCATGTCAATCAGTCAGTGATTGACACGGGTGGTTGCTATGGGAACCATGATATACCCGTCAGTGGGTGATTGTGGGCAGGTGTGCAACAGGGGAAGCCACACAGTTTTCGACCGTGCTATGTCAAGCCGTACCAGGACGGCGTTCGTGTCTGTGTATGAGTTTGTGTGTCATGCTATGGATAATTTGTGTAAATAAATGGATTGACATATCCAAAGATAAAGGCACTCTCTGGACATTGAATGATTTTGCACGCGTCAAACTAAACGTCAACCAGTTGCCCCTCGCAGGAGTACCTAAAGGTAAAGGGCTCTACATTGTCGAAAACTACGTCTTCATTTGAAATGGACATTTTAAGTTTGAAATGTGGTCTAAAGGAGGAAGAGGATCAGCGTGCTAAGAGCCAACGGCTGAATTGTTTGGACAGGAGTCAGGACAGCGTTGTATCTCTGTGCTGAAAGACATTATTCATTTTCACTATTTATTGGGCACTGTTAACTGTTTCGCTGGGCATTGTGGAACGTGGGCAATTGGACCAGGATAGCTGTAGTATAACCCTCGTAGACGTATTTATGATTCTGACGTTTTCAATCTACGAGAGTTGTAGGGTGCACTTCCTATAGTGCTTTGGACTTTCTGCACTATGCCCCGTAGACACTCCAAACATTGTACAAAATTAAAATAAAGGTGCTTACCGCCGAGCCCCAAATGTTAACTGGGTCTACGGGGTAGTAGTGTAATGTAATAATCCATATCTTTCAATGAAGAAGTGTTTTAATGCCGTCTGTGGCCGAACGCCATTTTTTCACCCTCGTTTACTTCCTGTTTACATTTAATGTAATTCCGGGTTCCACCGGATGCGCCCCGTCACTACCCGTCACTACCTCCCATTGGGAACTTCCGGCAGAATCGGCCACAGACGGCATTAAAACACTTCTTTATTGAAAGATATGGATTATTACATTACACTACTACCCCGTAGACCCAGTTAACATTTGGGGCTCGGCGGTAAGCACCTTTTATTTTAATTTTGTACAATGTTTGGAGTGTCTACGGGGCATAGTGCAGAAAGTCCAAAGCACTATAGGAAGTGCACCCTACAACTCTCGTAGATTGAAAACGTCAGAATCATGAATACGTCTACGAGGGTTGTATACTACAGCTAGACCAGGACAGACGACATGACACGGTGCTGCTCATGGCGTTAGGACAGCTTCGCTGCCGGCGACTCGCACCGTTTGGACGGACAAGGAGCTGCCCTGCACCGTTGGAGTTGATCGAGCAGACGGACAAAGGAGCTGCTCGGCCTGCATCGTTGGGAGGTGACCGAGCAGCGCTCGGACGAGCGGCCTGCACCGAAGGAGTTGATCGCGGCGAGCCGCACCGTTCGTTGGGACGGGGAAAGAGCGGACCTGCATGCAAGGAGTTGATTGAATAGCGCTCGGACAAGGAGCGCTGTTTGAAGACTTTTCGAAGTTTGAACAAAGACAGATTGGACCCCGCAGTGCATGGACTACAAGGTATGTAGCGCGCTACCAGGTGTTACCATATATGGCCATATAACAAACAATTGTGTGCACACAGGGGTCATTTGAGGGAGAGAAAAAAAAAGACAAAAATCCAATGCATTGGTTCATGAATCATGATTGCAACCCGTTCGTGGGTGTGTTCTATTGAGTGTGTTCTATTAAGGTTTTGTGATGAATAACTGTGGGTTTTGGTGTTTACTGTGATTCAACCGAAGGTACTGTTTTATATTTGATCCGTTGGTATTGTATTGTTGATGATGGCTTCAGATAAAGGTGTTCTGAGTCAAACTGAATCAAGCGTATTGGTTGAACAGCCCCCCGTGGTTGAAACGCACTCAAATGGTGACGCAATGCATCCAATGGTTGAACCTGAACCTTCACTGACTGAAAAGCAGTCACAGCCCACAGCGGCTGAAAGTGAAAAACAGTCCGAGGTGGACACAGGTCAAATCACTGACAAGGTTGGAAACGAAACACAGGTTGTCAAAAAACGCACAGTCAAATTAACACCAAAAGCCCTAATGGAAAAACTGGACACACTACAAAAAGAAAGAAAATCGAAACTAAACAGGGCATCCAACTTGCAGAAAACTATGCTGGAGTTGATCAGTGGCCATACTTGGATGGTGTAGCCGTTCCTCGCATTCAGGCTGAGGTGGAGTTGTTAATAGGTACCAACGCCACCAACTTGCTTGAACCGTGGCATGTTGTAAACAGTCATGGCAATGGGCCATATGCCATTAAGACCCTATTGGGGTGGGTTATTAATGGTCCCCTTCCAGAATACAGTGAGGAGCGGAGTGAGAGTGGCTGCCCCGCTGCCACTGTAAATAATAATCGGATCTCCATAACAAAGTTGGAGTTGCCAAACAAACATCGTGTTGATAGGCAACACAGTGTTAAATTGAAAAGGAAGTTTGAAAGAAACGAGACCTTCCACAGAGAAGGTATTGGAACTGCCTTGGAGAAACAAAACTCCTGAATTCATATTGAATGAAATTATTGTCTCCATGTTATTTATGTTTAATTGTTCACGGCCTCCTGCCATTCTCAATTAGGGGCCGGTGTGTTGGAGCCAAAATGCCTTTCTGTTTATTTTGTTTTCTTTAATTGAATGGTGTGGCCTTGGTAATGACTGACGTCATGTCAATCAGTCAGTGATTGACACGGGTGGTTGCTATGGGAACCATGATATACCCGTCAGTGGGTGATTGTGGGCAGGTGTGCAACAGGGGAAGCCACACAGTTTTCGACCGTGCTATGTCAAGCCGTACCAGGACGGCGTTCGTGTCTGTGTATGAGTTTGTGTGTCATGCTATGGATAATTTGTGTAAATAAATGGATTGACATATCCAAAGATAAAGGCACTCTCTGGACATTGAATGATTTTGCACGCGTCAAACTAAACGTCAACCAGTTGCCCCTCGCAGGAGTACCTAAAGGTAAAGGGCTCTACACAAGTAAAAGTCCGGTAATCAAAATGTACTTGAGTAAAAGGGCAAACGTATTGGCATAAAAATGTACTTAAAAGAGTAGTTCCTAGTAACTCCTCCTTTAAAGTACAAAAGTAAAAGTACTCATTATGCAGAATGTCCCATTTCACAAGGTTTCAAATGTGTAAACATCTTTTGAAAATAGCAAGCTCAAAATGCGTCGCATCGTGACACATTGTGAGCTTGTAGATCGATTTTCAAATGGCCGAAATGTATATTTGGCTGAAATGGTTAATGTATGTTTTGTAATGATAATCAAAATCTACAAAGTAACTTGTAACTATAAGGTTTTCAAATAATTGTAGTGGAGTAAAAGTATAATATTTGCCTCTGAGATTTAGAGGTGTAAAAGTAAAAGTACTGAAAATGGGGAGTACTCCAGTACAGTAAAAATTCCTCAAATTTGTACTGAAGTACAGTACTTGAGTAAATGTACTTAGTTACTTTACACCACTGACTGTTTCTCAGTGTCTCAGTGAATTGACCCTCATGGGGGTCTGTAACTGACAAATGGAACTTGGAAATGGCTCCTATCTACTCTGTAAAATTGATTTAATTAAGTTAATTTAACTCTGTGAGGGAACCAAATGGACCCTTACGGGTCCATTTGGTTCCATTTGTACACTTTCAGAGTGACAGATAGTCAATCAGATATGTGACTAGGGGCGCAATAGTTAATCAACATGGCCATACCCATATATGGGCATATCGGTTGGATCGGCGGGCCCCGCACTCCCATGAGGTCCTCGCCGATGTGCGTGGTGAGTTAGAAGTAGGTCGGCCCCTAAAATGTGCATGCCCATATATATGGGCATATCGGTTGGATCGGCGGTTCTGGACAACGCCTATCTGACTGACTCGACGCCGGGAATATAAATGTCCTTCGGGTCAGTGGCGCGACCTGAGGTCGCATGCCGAGTTTGAAGTCGGTCGGATGGACCATTGGTTCTCAAAGTGGGGGTCCGGGGACCCCCACTCCCCAGGGGTAGGCCTACTTGAGGGGGTTCCGGGGGGTCCCCAGCAAAATGTGTAAATATAGCATCAGAATAATTATGACCTTTTATACTTTGGCTATTCAAAAATAGCAGATCTACAAGCTCGTAGCGCAGCACTCGAGCTTGTAGATCTGCTATTTTTGAAAGATCTTGAAAATGTGTGCAAATCTTTGAATAGATATTTTTTTAAGCGAACATTTGTAACTCAAATCTTTGCTTCAGGGGGTCCCTGGAACAAAATATTTTTAGATGGGGGTCCGCGGCCAAATACATATCATTTTGGGGGTCCTTGACATGAAAAAGTTTGAGAACCACTGATGGACGGTTCTCGAGATACGTGAACTACAGACAAGTCGGACATACGTAGAGATTCTGTGCATTTATTGTAAGAAGATACGGCCTAGTACCCAAGTTGGGTGTGTTAGTTGGGACTACAAACTTTGCCACTCTATATCGTCTGTCAGGTGGAATGAAACCTCATTATATCCAAAACTGTTACTTTTCAGGATTCCAATTCAAAAACAGCAGATCTACAAGCTTCAAATGGTAGAAATGTATATAGGGCTGAAGTGGTTAATGTATGTTTTGTAGGAATAATCTAAACTAAATCTACAAAATAACTATAGTAACAAAAGTTTTCTAATAATTGTAGTGGAGTAAAAGTACAATATGCCTCTGAGATGTAGTGGAGTAAAGTAAAAGTACTGAAAACTGGAAATACTCCAGTAAAGTCAAAACACCTCAACATTGTAGGCTACTTATAAGTACAATACTTGAGTACACTTAGTTACTTTACACCAACGATTATGTCCACACGCGTTCACGTATGTCTTCTACAGTTGACCACTGGGCAGCTCTGCTCTCCTGGAACAGGAGTTACTTCAGTGAATGAAATGTTATTTTAACCGCCATGCCAAAAGTCGAAGCGCTGCGAAAACAATTACAAGCAGCAGCAGCGGTATAGCCATGGATCACACGACGGTCGTCGGTCACGACCGTCATGGATGAACTTCAACCTGGTGTTTGCACGTTCTCTATTTATGACCCGTACATCTACCTAAACGTTCACATTTCAAATATAAAGTGCTAACCCCATGGCCATGGATGTTACAATTATGTACGGGCCCTCAGAAGTACCTGTATCTCCCGTATTATTCAATAAAAAGCATTTTAATCCGATCGGGGGCCGTTTTCCCATAGAGTTATTATGTATCAGAGTGCAATACACCTACCAACCGATAGGGTAACGTAGTTGAAAGCCTATGGAGAAAATTCGGCAAAAATGGTCGGATTAAAATACTTTTTATTGAACAATAAGTTAAATACGGGTACTTTTGAGAGCCCGCACATGATTGAAACATCCGTGGCCATAGGGTAAGCACTTTATATTTGAAATCTGAATGTTTATGTAGATGTATGGGCCGTAAATGGAAAAGATGCAAACAACAGGTTGAAGTTCATACATGACTGTCATGATATGACAGTCATGTTTTTCATACTTAGCCTACAGATGTAGGTCAAGTGTTATTGCAGCCAGGAACACAGGTAAAGAGGAAATGGTTAAAGGACTCTAGTGACAAGTCAGTGCATGTTGTTGTTGTTGTGTATTGTTGCTGTTGTTGAATAATGATGATGATGATGATGGTGTTTTAGTAAAACAGTCATTTAATGCAGAACAGCAAGGTAAAACAAGCCGGAAAACAACTGTAATTGTAAATACTGTAAATTATTCAATTTTTTGGTTCAAAATAGTAGCCTATAATAATAATACATCAATTAAATAGGTCTCTCTCTCTCTCTATATATATATATATAATTGATGTATTATTATATACATACATACATGTAGCACACACACACACACACACACACACACACACACACACACGTTTGATTGATAGGTTAAGACTTTGACCGGGGTCATTTTCGAATTGCAGCCTCCTGGAGGTGTTTCTTTAGGGCAGTTTTGAAAGTGAGTAGGGTTTTACACTCGTTTACTCCTTTTGGAAGGGCATTCCACATTTTTGTTGCATAGCCTGAGAAAGAGTTCATTCCCTTTGTTGAGCCAAATCTGGGTTGAACATGATTCGTGGAGCTGCCTCTGGTGTTATGATCGTGGACTTCATTTACGTTTTGGAAGTATTTTAACAAATACAGGGGGATCCCAATGTTGTGGCGTATCTTGTAGACCAGGCCCATTGTAAGTTGCTGTACTCTGTCCTCAACCCTAAGCCATCCAATCCTAGCAAAGTGAGCAGGGGTTAGATGGGTTCGGTGTTTGAGGCCAAGAAGTAGCCTTACTAGTTTGTTTTGGGATGTTTGAAGCCTTGTTTTTAAGGCCTTGGTGGTGTTGTGGTACCATGAGGAGCATGCATAATCGAAATGACCTTGTACTACAGTAGGCCAGAACAAAAATAGATAGAGTTAAACATTTTGCTCCGTCACTAAACGATATAATAGCTACTTTAACAGACTTGGTCCATTGCATTTTGGAGACGTTGGAAAACATTGGAAAAGTTGAAAGGTTTTCCCAAGATGGATGTATTTCACGAGCAAAGGCTTTTCTGAGCAACAGAGCTGTTCTGCATCACTTCCTCTGATCCACCATCTTTCATCCAGTGGTGGAAAGTAACTAAGTACATGTACTCAAGTACTGTACTTAAGCACAATTTTGAGGTATTTGTACTTTACTTGAGTATTTCCAATTTCCAATACTTTTACTTCTACTCCACTACATCTCAGAGGTAAATATTGTACTTTTACTCCACTACAATTATTTGAAAACCTTAGCTACTAGTTACTTTGTAGATTTTGATTATTATTACAAAACATACATTGAAGGTAGGGTAAAGTGATATTTTTGGGTATTATAATTGTTTTGTTGCTACAGAGCGTTTGTTCGGTCACAGGGGTCTCTCCAGCTCTTTAGTAAACAGAGTACATTTTCAGGTAGGTGACAACATTTAAGCCAATCAGGAGAGAGCACTGAAAAGGCATTTTCTGTTTAATAAAGAGCTGGAGAGACATGGGAGACTCCTTTTACTGAACAAACACTCTATAGCAATGAGTACTATCACAATATAGAGCTATTTAACACTTATTCTAACCAAAGCAAATCACTTACCCTACCTTTAACCACTTCAGCTCTATATATATATTTTGGCCATTTGAAAATAGCCGATATGCATTGTGAGCTTGTAGATCTGCTACTTTCAAAATATTTTTATACGTTTGAAAACTTGAAATGTACTTTTACTTTTGCTACTTTAAGTACATTTTGATGCCTATACTTTTGAACTTTTTCTCAAGTAGGTGCATTTTAAATTCCGGACTCTTACTTGTAGAGTATTTCTACATTGCAGTATTGGTACTTTTACTTAAGTAAAACGTTTTAGCGAGAGAGAGAGACATAGACCTACACTTGGATAGAGAGAGAGAGAGAGAGAGGGCGAGGGAGGGAGCGAGAGAGACATATACCTACACTTGGAGAGAGGGAGAGGGAGAGAGAGAGAGAGAGAGAGGGAGAGAGGGAGAGAGAGACCTACACTTGGAGTGAGAGAGAGAGAGAGAGAGAGAGAGCGAGAGAGAGAGAGAGAGAGAGAGACCTACACTTGGAGTGAGAGAGAGAGAGAGAGCAAGGGAGGGAGTGTGTGAGGGAGTGTGTGTGAGAGAAGAGAGAGAGACATAGACACTTGTATGGAGAGAGAGGGAGAGAGAGAGAAAAAAAGAGAGAGAGAGAGAGACAGGGGGCGGGAGAGAGCAAGGGAGGGAGGGAGCGTCTGAGGGAGTGTGTGTGAGAGAAGAGAGAGGGACATAGACACTTGTATGGAGAGAGAGGCAGAGAGAGAGAGAGAGAGAGAGGAGACAGGACTTTGTAACAGTGTGTAATCACTCATCCAGGAGACCTACACTGGTTCCTCCCAGCCAGGGTTTTCTTTTTTTTTCCTTCTCTCTTCCCCTTCTTCCTTTGGAGATTCTTTCTCAAGTCTGGATGTTTTAGTTTGGAGTCTGTGCTGCTGCTCGCTTGTCTCGTCCACCCCTCTCCCTCTCTCTCTGCCCCTCTCTCTCTGTGTGTGTGTGTGTGTGTGAAGTGTATATGAGGACCCTGCCTGTCAGGGGCCCCTCCACCATGCGCTCTAGGATTATCATCTGTGTGGCCCTCATAGCTTTTTCTCAGGTGGTGGCCGTGACCTGCCAAGATGACACCAAGAAAGGTGAGTGAACTCTCTTCGCAAAAGTAAATGGTAAATGGTGCATTTATATAGCGCTTTTATCCAAAGCGCTTTACATTGATTGTGCCATTAACCCATTCACACACACACATTCACACACCGATGGCGGAGGAAACCATGCAAGGCACCAACATGCTCATCGGGAGCAATTAGGGGTTCAGCGTCTTTGCTCAAGGACACTTCGACACTAACTCTATAGGGAGCGCCCCAGCCCGGGATCGAACTGGAAACCTTGCGGTTTTCCAGTTCACTCTACCCGGCCACTCTACCCCTGAGCCACTGCCGCCCCAAAAGTAGTGCAAATCAGGTTTTTTTTTTTTTCAACGTTTTTTCAGCTAGAGGACCCCTTAGCTGGGAGACAGATCAAGCAGGGACCCCCCCACCACTACACATCGTATAGAAATCAAATTAGATATTTTTTTCCCCTCTCTACACCAAACCTCTTTGCCAAAAAATAGCCGATCTACAAGCTCACAACGCCTCGCAGCGCGAGGCGTTGTAGATCTGCTATTTTTGGGCAATTTTTTTTATCTGCTATTTCCCAGCCCAAGGACCCCTTAGGCTGTATTGTATAGAATTGTGTCGCAGATTAAATTAAATTAGATCTCTTTTTGTTCCCTCTACACCAAAAAATAGCAGATCTACAAGCTCACTGCGAGGCGTTGTGAGCTTGTAGATCTGCAATTTTTTTTTATAGCTAATGTTCCCCTCACTCCCCTCAGAATCCTATCGCACAGAGATTTGGAGGACCCCCCTGTAGTAACTTTGAGGACCCCCCCTACTCGGAGTGACCGGACCCCACTGTCGAAGATCCATGGTGTTCCAGGGGTCCCCAGCAAAATGTGTTAATATAGCGTCACAATAATTTTTACCTTTTATACTTTGGCTATTCAAAAATAGCACATATACAAGCTCGCGGCACCGAGTGCCGCGCTATGAGCTTGTAGATCTGCTATTTTTGAAAAATCGTGAAAATGTGTGCACATTTTTGAATATGCATATTTTCTAAGCGATCATTTGTAACTCAAATCTTTGCTTCTGGGGGTCCCTGGCATAGCATATTTTCAGGTGGGGGTCCGCGGCCACATACACATCAATTTGGTACGAAAAAGTTCGAGAACCACTGGTATATGATATGATAACCACTGTATATGATATGCCCATTTCTTCTCCCTGTGTAGCCTATATACTGCAATTCTTGGTTTCCACAACATGTTTTTTTGCAGGTTTCTTTCGTTGCACTTTACAGTACGTAATGTGATCACTGACTGTATGGATTACATGTGGATACGATGGCCTTTAACTATAGCCTACACGTAGGTGCTATATACTGTAAATGAGAGGTCATCAAGGCCAGTGATATCAAACCTTTTCCCTTTTTATTACTGCCCCCACCAACTAAAACAAGTGAATTACACATTTTGTCCAGATCTAAAATAACTGTGCAACTTCACATAGGCTAGTGCAAACTGTTTAAAACGAATGGAATACATTAGTTTAAGAGAAGTAAGGTAATTTCTATGCTTAGAGATGAGCATTTTGGCACAGTTGTGTTGAAGATTAGTAATGTTTGTTCAGGCAATAAGGGGGGCCATGTCCCACCGTTTGAATTGCTATACCACTGCTGCCCAAGGGCCTTCAGTTCAAATCACATACACCAACTGTGTGACTTTGACATAAATATGTAATCACCTGAACAATCAGTCCACACTGTTGTGTAGATTAATAAAAGATATAGGATGCTTGAAAGAGAATCCACAAAGGAGATGATCCCTCTCTTGTCACACACAGCATAGACTGTGTGAGGGTGCCCTCTAGTGGCCTCTCAGCATTACTATTTGATTACTATTAGTGGTGAGATTCAGTAAAACGAGTGCTTATAACTTTGTTGTGACTTCACCCCCCAGAAACCATCTCGTGAAAAGTTGTTGTGAATGTTATTTCGGTTCGTTTTAGAGAGCAAACCTTCATTCAACACATAATCTTCCTCTTCCTGTCGAAGGAAAAGTCTTTTTTATCATTCTTGTGTTGTTTTTACCTTTCTATTGTTAGACCGTTAGTTTATGACAGTTCCTTGTTTGTCAAAGGATGGATGTGGTGGTGGAGAAGTCTCTCATCCTTAACATGCACCATGTTTCAGTTTATGCTTTATTCTTATACTGCCACCATCATGCCACCATGCCACCCATGCCACCCAGCTGTTGGACCAGTTGGCCTTTGAGGTTTGAGGGATGGAGAGATGTTAAATTTATCACACATTCAAGCTTGTTATTTATTCATGAACAATTGTGTATTGATTCTAGTGCGTAAGAATATACAGTAGTACATAAAGGTTAAACAGCTAAACGACAAACTTAACAGACTTAACAAAACAGCAAAAAGGAAAAGAGAAGAAAAGAAAAGGGGAATCGAACAAAAAAGACAAGGAGGAACAGAAACAAAAGTTTCTCTGTATTTTTTTCCGTCTAAATAAAGACAAGAAAAAATGTCCCAGAGAAGATGAACCGACAAAAAGAAATTATGCCTTCAGAGAGAATATGGACCTTAAAAATACATTCCTCCCAGCACCAGACCGTGCTAAAGTGGCGATGTGTGCTGGGGCTGGACCGGGCTATTTCAAGGCAGAATGAAGGGGTTCTGGAGGCCATGGCTATAATGATGTGGCCTGGTGGATGCGACGGCCTAAAAAAAGGAACCACTCATTTTGGTCAGACCTCGGGGCCAAGAGCAGACGAGGCACGCCCCAGTGTGAGAGATAAAGCTTTATATAGGGAAATATGCATGCATTCCCTTTCATCGAGAGGCATTTTAGACGTTCACAGGATTTGCAGTTGGGCGTTGGGCATTGAAGTGAGTGAGCAGGAGGGTTTCAGTGTACGCTTTGTAGTTCTCGACCCCCCAAAAGAATCATATTTGAACTGGGGACCCCCCAACCTGACAAGCACTTGTATTGCGAAATGTATAGCATTTTGCTTGACTCGGTTCCACAGATAAATATTGTGAAAATAGCAGATCTACAAGCTCACAATGCCTCACAACGCTGCTATTTTCCCCATCTTTTCCCCTTTCTTATATTATTTGACAATTAGGCCAATGTCCGACCAGTTGTTATAGTATAGTTTGTTGATTACTTTTGATGCAGGTTGAGAACCACTGCACTATAATAAAGTTGTACCCATCGTACAGCGTACGTAGTACCAGTATCATGGTAGGCCAGTCTATGATGTCATCAGTACAATGATGTCATATTGATGACATCATGGGATCTCCATATATGGGGATTTGTGGATTTATAGTCTATAGACATAAAAATATCTTTACGTTTTATTTTTGTATTTCCATTTCTGCTCAGCATCAAGCTATATACGCTTAGATTACTTTGATTTATATTAGGATACATTTGCGCGACTGTACAGACGAAACGGAAGTGGGGAGGAGGCATCACATCGGCTTTATATTTTAATCATGATCAGAGCTTCCAAGTCATGACCTTTGACATTACAAACACAATAAAGGTATATAGTAACTGACTTGTAGTTATTCATATTGAAACAAAATGGCCCCTTCATGATTACTTTTAGGGCATGTCTGCTTTATTAGATAGCTGAAATAAAAATGTGCGGAAAGATATAGCTGGGAGATTGTATGTAACCGGTGACAGGGGTCATGAGATCACGTTTGAACCCGTGGTGTGTGTGTGTGTGTGTGTGTGTGTGTGTGTGTGTGTGTGTGTGTGTGTGTGTCACATAGGTCTGTGTCTACATGGTGTGTCACCAAATCGTTGGTTCTATAATCTGGGCTTCAATTATGGACTGGCATAAAGCACTAGGAATGAGCCCCACCCCCTGCTGTGGAGCGGAGTCCCCCACTTAACCCCTTAAGAGCGGCTTACTTTAACCATTATCTTACACTTTGGCTATTTAAAAAAAATAGCAGATCTACAAACTCATAGCGCGGCACTCTGTTAGGAGCTTGTATATCTGGTTTTAATGAATAGCCTAAGTATAAAATAATGGTTATAGCTAAAATCTAAAATGAATGGGTTATAGGTTACAGGGTAAAATATTCTGTATGACAAGTTGGACCGATATCACATTGAGAACATAATAACAGACAATTTATGATTTTGTGCTACCTCCAAAGAAACAGGCAAGACCTCACAATGAGATCTGCTATTGTTGCAGAATTGCCACCTATTTTTGCCATTTTTTTTGCCTATTATGACAATATGAAATGCCCAGAATAGGGATGCTAATTTTCATGTTCATGTTCCCTTCGCGTTTTGCTCAACATCAATAGCAACTACAAACATTTTGACAGGGCATAGTTGATTTCACATTATGCTGCGGACCAAACGTGTGACATTCAATTAACACTTAACAGCGACAGCACTCGCAGCCTCCCAGGCCAGTGAGGCCACCTATGGTGTCTTGGATCCCGTTGTGACCCAAAAATACAAAATGAGCCTCGTATTTTCCGCAATTACCTTTCCCCTAACTAGGGCTTGTATCTAACCAGGGTAACTGTGCATGCCATTAAGGTTGGGACTTGACTTGAAAATACTTGGCTTGATTGTGAGAGAGGAAACTCAAGGTTGCTATGTCTAAGTTGTAATGATATGAATACGGCTTCCTTCTACTGAGAAGCCAGAATAGTCACAAAAGACAGACAGACAGACAGACAGACAGACATAGTGTATAGGCTAGTTCAGGGTCAGTGAAAGATGAACATCCAGAGTGTAAAGTAACTAAGTACATTTACTCAAGTACTGTACTTAAGTACAATTCTGAGGTATTTTTACTTTAGTTTCCTATTTTCTGTACTTTTACTTCTACTCCACTACATCTCAGATGCAAATATTGTACTTTTACTCCACTACAATTATTTGAAAACTTTAGTTACTAGTTACTTTGTAGATTTTGATTATTATTACAAAACATATACATTAACCACTTCAGCCCTATATACATTTCGGCCATTTGAAAATAGCCGATCTACAAGCTCACAATGCGCTTGTAGATCGGCTATATTCAAAAGATTTTTATACATTTGAAAACGTGTGAAATGGGACATTCTGCACAATGAGTACCTTCTACTTTTGGTACTTTAAGTACATTTTGATACCAATACTTTTGTACTTTTACTACAATTTTGAATTCCGGACTTTAACTTTTTTTTTCTCCAGAATTGATACTTTAATTTAAGTAAAACATTTGAGTAATTCTTTTTTTTTTGTGAGTACTTCCACCACCGCTCCAGCTCCAGTCAGTTCCATCTGGAGACCAGAAGGCTGTGGGTGAACTGTGACCTCTATACTGTTTTATTTTTGGACAGGGGAGTTTCTCCTCTTAAAAAAAGGAGGCTATAATAACGCTCGGACATACAGTATACTCTATATATGAGTCACAACCACATCAGAAGGAACTAAGACGATGGTGGTCCAACCTTACCTGGATGAAACTATAACCCCACGGAGAATTCTGCTCCAAAATTTGTCTTATTCTTGCTCAAAAGTATACTCTTTCATTTTATCATTAGCACAAATTAACCACTTAAACCCTCTAGTCTTATAGTGAGACGGACCGGAGTTGCACTGTACTTGGACCGATTTCTTCCGTCCATACCAGTGGTTCTCAACCAGTGGTCCGGGGACCACCAGTGGTCCTTGTGGGGGTTCCAGGTGGTCCCCAGCTAAATGATGGAGAGTTAATGGAGAGTTGGTGACCAAATGGACCCTTATAGATCTTTAACTCTTGAGAGCGTAAGGGTCTGTTTGGTTTCATTTTACACGCTCAGGAGTTACATTATTGTTAAACATCTGCATGACTTAAAGGGCAAGACCACTTTGTTAGAGGTTTGGGTTGTGTAGTTACCTTGCCATTATGTAACTCCAAAGGTGGACAAGAAATCAAAAAGAATTGCTCCATTGATTAGAAATTGATAATTCAAAATATGCTCCTCATTGACTTACATTGTACGCTGAAACAGCTCTCAAAGTCACTCTTTTGGCACGTAAACGAACGCAAACAAAGTTGATTCAGACAATCGTCGCCTTGCTAAACAAATGGCCTAAGTCATTTGTTTAAGTTTTTCAGAACAAATAAAAAACTGATCCAAAACAAAACTATATGATATTTCTTAATAATTTCACCCAAAATGTTTATAACAAATTATGACTATTCAAACAAATAACACTGTCTGTCAGTTATGTAACATAAGAGATTTAAAGGGCAAGACCACTTTGGTAGAGGTTTGGGTTTTGTAGTTACCTTGCCATGATGTAACTCCAAAGGTAGACAAGAAATGAAAAATAATTGCTCCATTAATTAGAAATTGATAATTAAAAATGTGCTCCCCATTGACTTACATTGTACACTGAAACAGCTCTCAAAGTCATTCTTTTAGTCCATAAATGAACACAAACTAAACTGATTCAGACAATATAGAACGTCACCAAACCCAGTACTGTTTATTCTTTTAATGAAAATGTCAACTTCCTGTTGATTTGACTATTTGAAGATCCGGATCCGGATCCGCCGATCCAGTCCAGGTTTTCTTTCTAATAAAAATAGCTAAATCAACAGTAAGTTAACATTTTTATTTAAAAAAAAACAGTACTGGGTTTGGTGATGTTCTATATTGTCTGAATCGACTTTGTTTACATTCATTTACATGCTAAAAGAGCGACTTTGAGAGCTGTTTTACTGTACAATGTAAGTCAATGGAGAGCATATTTTGAATTATCAATTTCTAATCAATGCAGCAATTATTTTTTATTTCTTGACCACCTTTGGAGTTACATCATGGCGAGGTAACTACACAACCCAAACCTCTACCAAAGTGGTCTTGCCCTTTAAATAGGATTAAATCTGACTTAGGCCAAATGATTTACTGATTTAGGCCATTTTTGGCAATTATTTTGGCCTAAGTCACACTAGGGAGTTAGGCCATTATACTTTTTTTAATACAAATGTTAACTTCCTGTTGATTTTGCTATTTTTATTTAGAAGAAAACCCGTACTGGATCCCCGGATCCGGATCTTCAAATAGTAAAATCAACAGGAAGTTGACATTTTTTTATTAAAAAAACAAACAGTACTGGGTTTGGTGATGTTCTATATTCTCTGAATCAGCTTTGTTTGTGTTAGTTTATGTGCTAAAAGAGTGACTTTGAGAGCTGTTTCACCGTACAATGTCAATGAGGAGCATATTTTGAATTATCAATTTCTAATCAATGGAGCAATTATTTTTGATTTGCTGTCCGCCTTTTTTTAAAGTGAACATTTGTAACTCAAATCTTTGCTTCATGGGGGGGGGGGGGGTGGGGGGTCCCTGGAACAAAATATTTCTAGATGGGGGTCTGCGGCCAAATACTGTACATATCATTTTTTGGGGGGGGGGGGGGGTCCTTGACATGAAAAGGTTTGAGAACCACTGCTGTACGGTACACCGAAAACAAGACAATATTTGATCATAAGCACATAATGTAATGTAATGTAATAAGCGCAGGCATTTGATGCATACTACTAACGGTATGCTATACCAGCTGGAACACATTAGTCCATGGGCCAGACGAGATGTCGGTACACCGAAAGGTGGCAAAGGTTACTTATCATTTTTGAGAAGCTCTATGTCTGTAGATAACATTTTGGTATGATAACCCTTCCTGAGTCACAGCTAAATTGGTGTTATCAGCTGCTGAAGTTACCCTCCCCCATTGAAAAAAGCCATTTTAGATGCAGGTGCATATCTTGGTATTGGCTCCTGTTGAGTACATATTTCAATATCTTTCACTATAGTGTTTGGTATCATTTTTAAGGGGACACTTTAAGCTTTCATTCAAGCCCATTTGTGTATATGTGGGACAAGTACAGTGGTTACTGGAGCTCTTCAAACTTCGAATAAAAAACATTTTACACAATATTTGCCTAAATCATATTTTTTCTTTTAGTCCTGTGCCATCAAGAAACATCAGTGGCACAAAACACAAAATCTGGAATGCTGACATGACCCTAAGGATTCAGGAAATGTATAATTTACCCATATTATTTCATTCTGAGGGACAGATTTTCAGCCTTATATTAAACAAGCAGTTTTAATGCGAAACTAATCAGACTATAGTCAGTTACAACATAGACTTGTTTTAAGTATATGTTCATTAGTAGCATTTTATGATAAAGCAGTTCATGAGTCACAGTAGTAGTCAAATCAACATGAAAGTATGTGCATGAAATTATGTGTCCTTTTATCTGTATATCAGCAGTAACAACAGTGTAACATCAACAGTATATAGATTTACATTGTGCAACATTGGGTTGATCGCACTATACAAGAGACTTCAGTCCCTTGTGCCAACCCACTTAATTTTTTGTTCAGTGTTGTCCTTGTATGGCTTATTCTTTATTTCCTTTTTTCTCTTTTTGTCTCTTTTTTTACCATGGTCTAGCTGCCTGGTAGAATTTTTTTCCAAGCCTAGGGCCATGTCACACATTAAAACTGGTCATCAATTTCTTCATCTGACTCCCCTGGTTGTGGATAATCTGTCTGTTTTTGGTTGCTGCAGGTCTGCAACCTGCACATGTCGGTGCAGGTCAGTCCATTTGACAGGCACGTGCAATCTGGCAGTTTGCACGAACGCACGTACTTGCAGGACAACAGCTCCAAGACCACATCTGGTGCAGGTGGGGAACGCATCCAGTGAATGGCCAGCTTGCCATCGTTTTCAGTCCATCCATGGAGACAGCAGTTCCAGATTTCTGCCTGGTAGTTTGTCCGTTCAATATGCATATAGAGACAATCACTACATGGTGGCAGCTGGCTGGATTCGATTTCTCCCCTTTTGGTGCAGAACAGTTTGTGGCGCAGCTCATTTTCATCACCTGTGCTGCTATTAGCAATGTACGTGCAACAGGTAAACTGCTCAATTTTCTGGAAGAGATCATCAGATACATTCCACGACTTCCCCAGTTGACTGAAAGTATCTTGCCGGGAAGGGTCCTTTCTTACCATCTTCAGAGCATTCAGCTTCCCTCGACCGGCGAATGCACTCACTGTGTCACAGCCTGTGAAGACGTGTAAGCCAATTAGGCCGTCACATACACCACGTCCGATTGAGCCTACCAGTTATGTGATGTCCAGAAAACGTGTGCGGTTCCGTGTCCCATATTTTTGATAGATGGGACAGGCAATGTCTTTCTGGAAGCCAAGACAGAGCACCATGACATCAGTATCTTCAGCTGTAATTACTACTGCCTGTGAGCCTGCATTAGATGCATGCAACGCATGGAGAAGCAAACGAGTATCAGCTTCCTCATGCGTGGAGTGCAACTCTGCTATTTCCTCACTCTTGGCCTTTGTCAGCCGATAACACGTTTCTTCACAGGTCACAGGACTTTGCCTTGCAGCAGTTGTGTGTACTCTGGGAGTTTCCACTCCTCGACCAGAAATTTGATCAGGCTTCAAAGGAATTTTCGCCACTGCCTTACATAGTGTCCACCAACAAGGTGCTTGTGCTCGAGTGTTGTGTCTGCACCCCGGTTGACTCGTTCTGCATCCTTGATGGAAGTCCTGCGGTAGACATCGAATACAGCATCAATACGTTCACTTTGAGCGCCTTCCTGGAGGACCCGGTTCAAAACTGACTTTGCCACCTGTTTAAATGTTATGTTGTCACCATTCAGTTTTTGAACTAGGCTCATTCCGTTGATGATGCAAGTAGATGGGGTTGGGATGTGTTCTGCTGGAGACACATTCTTTTCCAGTTCTCTGGCAAGTGCAGCCTTGTTGGTTTTCCGTAAAGTCCCATCAGCATTTGCCAGTGCCCATGGCAACCGGCCAAGTGGGTGAGCAAGAACATCCTTCATATTGACCTTCCTACTTTCAGCCACCAGGATCATGTGACTGAACAGCTACCTATCAGCCTTTAGAACAACATTCTGACCACTCTTTCCATGAGATTTTTTTGTGTAGATATTGGATAATGTTTTTAGGCTTTGCTTGGTCATCTTGTCATATAATTTAACAGTTGGTGGGTCCTCTTCTATCCTCGTTTGTCTGAATACCTGGTAGGCCTCTTCGCCTATCTCAGGAGCTTTCAAGAGATCCCTGGTCACATCAGGTGGAGCAATGGAGCCAGTGGAGAGGCCAACCAGATCAATGCCATTTGGAGCCACAGGATTGAGCCAGTTATTCTCCATAAGGTCAATGAAAGCCTTGACACCCGGCAGTTTCAAGCTGTCCCATCCAGATCTACAGGGTCCAAGGATCAAAAGAGAAGCCTTGACATCCTCATCATCTCTTTTGATCCTTGGACCATGTAGATCTGGATGGGACAGCTTGGAACTGCCTTGACCTATCGAGTCTCTCCGATGTCTGAGGAACAGGTTCTGTACTCGGCTGTAATGTAATATTTAGTCACAGCTCCTGGCTTCAAGCTGAATCCCTTTGTCCCTCCAGCTGTCTGGGTGTCTTTGTTCACCGTTTCCTCTACAAGGACAACACTGAACAAAAAATAAAGTGGGTTGGCACAAGGGACTGAAGTCTCTTGTATAGTGCGATCAACCCAATGTTGCACAATGTAAATCTATACTGTTGATGTTACACTGTTGTTACTGCTGATATACAGATAAAAGGACACATAATTTCATGCACATACTTTCATGTTGATTTGATTACTACTGTGACTCATGAACTGCTTTATTATAAAATGCTAATGAACATATACTTAAAACAAGTCTATGTTGTAACTGACTATAGTCTGATTAGTTTCGCATTAAAACTGCTTGTTTAATATAAGGCTGAAAATCTGTCCCTCAGAATGAAATAATATGGGTAAATTATACATTTCCTGAATCCTTAGGGTCATGTCAGCATTCCAGATTTTGTGTTTTGTGCCACTGATGTTTCTTGATGGCACAGGACTAAAAGAAAAAATATGATTTAGTCAAATATTGTGTAAAAAATGTTTTATTCGAAGTTTGAAGAGCTCCAGTAACCAGTGTACTTGTCCCACATATACACAAATGGGCTTGAATGAAAGCTTAAAGTGTCCCCTTAAAAATGATACCAAACACTATAGTGAAAGATATTGAAATATGTACTCAACAGGAGCCAATACCAAGATATGCACCTGCATCTAAAATGGCTTTTTTCAATGGGGGAGGGTAACTTCAGCAGCTGATAACACCAATTTAGCTGTGACTCAGGAATGGTTATCATACCAAAATGTTATCTACAGACATAGAGCTTCTCAAAAATGATAAGTAACCTTTGCCACCTTTCGGTGTACCGACATCTCGTCTGGCCCATGGACTACATGGGGAAGCATTTGTAACAAATCCGTAGCGGGATGGTTGCTCTGGGTGTGGCACCCTCTGGCAACTCTCCCCCAAATGAAGGCAAACCCACGGGGCCTCGCTATAAAGCCTAACGTATAATAACCGCTGCGGTTTTCTCCTGAAATAACTCTTGCTTTTGAAAGCGAGCCTCGCTCGCGGGGAGAGGCCCCACCACATAATGAGTGCTTAGAGAGAGACGTTCACTAAATTGCCTGGATTAAAATATGCTCATGAACCCAGCTAGCGCTGTGGCAGCAGCAACAGGTGGTTAGATTTGACTTTTTCTTTATCCTCTTAAGCCTGCGTTAGACTTTCACATATAACGGTGTTGCGGATGGCTGCTATAGACCAGTGGTGGAAGAAGTACTCAGATATTTTACTTAAGTAAAAGTATAGCAATACCACAGTGTAGACATACTCTGTTTACAAGTAAAAGGCCTGTGTTCAGAATGTTACTTGAGTAAAAGTACAAAAGTATTGGCATCAAAATATACTACTAGCAAAAGTAAAAGTACTAAAGTGTTTGAAAATAGCCGATCTACAAGCTCACAACGCGTCGCAACGCGTTGTGAGCTTGTAGATCGGCTATTTTCAAATGTATAAAATGTATAAAATAGGGCTAAAGATAATGTATGTTACGTACTTAGTTACTTTGCACCACTATTTTAGACTTTGACATTTGACAGCGTTGCGGAGCAAAAATGTACGGGCTGGATTTGACTTATTTTTGCCGGACCCAGGGGGTCTGGCTTACATGAGGCTTTGTACCGGTTTTCTCCATACATGGGCATGGTCACTTTGTCCTTAGGCCCCAGCCATAAAAGTCTCTCCCCCTTTCGTCCATACATGGGCATGTTTTGTACCTGTTTTCTCCATACATGGGCAAAAAACAGGTTTTGGTCACTTTGTCCTTAGGCCCCAGCCATAAGAGTCTGTCCCTCTTTCGTCCATACATGGGCATAGACACAGGCTGACACGTCATGTGAAGTCTGGGTCTGGCAGAACCAGGTCTCCTGGTCTTGTTTTTGGAACTGCTTAAGTCTTTATTTGAATAACCTGTTGTTGCGGCACAGAAATAGCTGATCTACAAGCTCACAACGCCCAACATTGTGTAAAAATGTCTGGCTATAATGACATGCCCAAAATAGGGGCTCCTATAGTTCGTGTGATTACATTTCTGTGGCATCAACAACGTCTAATCTTGACAGCTCCTCAGCAACAAAATGGCCATGTCAACGTCTGTTGAGAATGGAGGGTTAGGGTTAAGTGTTTTAAGTGAGGCATGGAGCCTCAAAGTGGGGTCCGGGGACCCCCAGGGGTCCTTGAGGGGGTTCCAGGGGGTCCCCAGCAAAATTTGTTTAGAAAAAAATCTTTAAAAATGTGAAAAATTTGGAATATGTTTTATGTATTCCTTGACATAAAAAAGTTTGAGAACCACTTGCCTAAAGGTACATCATTTAGCCTTTTATACAGCCTTTATACCCAGAATGTTGAATATTATGAGGCGGTAGCGACAGATAGAGATTACAGATGACATTTTTACTGTTATGGATGCTTTCATACATGGGATATCTGCTATTAAGTGACTATGACATCAAAGTCATAGGGGGGCCAATCCCAGATTACTTTTCAGCCTAATTATTAAAAAAAAAAACAGACCACAGAAAATCCACTGAATGTTCAAAGTTCAGGTTTTTTGGGTGTACTGTAATTGAGGTCATAAACCCCCCCCCCCCCCCCAAATGTAAAAAGTGAAAATGAATGTCATAGAAACTTTAAACTTTATTTATCATAATCTTATGAGAGTGTCAACTTGCCACATGTTGCCCAAGTATCGCGATGTGACGTGTTGTTAGCTTGTGCGTAGATCAGTTATTTTTGGCAATCGACACTTGTAATTTGCATTTTACCAGCACCTTGCTCACAACGATGTGAGCTTGTAGATCTGCTATTTCCAAACATTTTAGTGTTTTTACTTTTGGTACTTTAAGTACATTTTGATACCAATACTTTTGTACTTTTACTCAAGTACATTTTTAATTCCGGACTTTTACTCATAACAGAGTACTTCTACTAGTATTGATACTTTAACTTTTACTTAAGTAAAACATTTGAGTACTTTTTCCACCACTGCGTGTTACACACAGTGCTTTATGGGTACACAGTGTATTTTGTAGGCTCTCCTCATAATGTTAGAGGACCATTTCAGTTCCCAACTAGAAAAAGTGCTCCTCGGAGCACAGGTCTCCGCCAGGTTAAGTAGGTTATTGTGGCCTCCTGGTGGCGCTATACTAGGCCAATGTAAAAAGGGTGCCATTTCTTCTTGGGCCTTTCACGGCAATCGGACACTGCATTCATGATTTGAGGCATTTTGTTCCAAAAATGTGTTTTGCTAGATTTTACCTGCTGGTAGGGCTATAACAGACCAATGTGAAAATGGTGGCATTTCTTCCTCGGCCTAGTGGGAATGTGCGTGTGAAACTGCACGGAAAGTGCAAGGTGCGTTCATGATTTGAGGCATTTTGTTCAAAACGGACCAATCCTGCAAACTTTGGAAGCCAACCTTAGCCAATGAGGATGGAATATGGAAAATCGGACAGATCCGTGTTGATTGACTATAAAGATACTGTGTACAGATTTGCATGACGTTTGGATAAAATCTGTAAGAGTAAATGGGTTTTGCACAAACGGCCTCCTGGTGGTGCTGTGACAGGCCCATGTGAAACATTTGGGGCAGAGGTTCTGAATTGGCATCCAGGGAGTGTGTGTGCACAGTTTCACAGCGACCGGGCCAACGGTGCCTGAGATCAGCTGCTCACAGACAGATGGACGGACGGACACATGGACACACGGACGGACGGACGGACAGACAGGGGGTAAAACATACTCTCTCGCCATGCCTTTCGGCCTGGCGGAGACAACTATAAACCACAGACCGCTGACTGACTGCATCATTAGTGACACTGACAACAGTGGTGACAAAGTTGACTGTGTGTGCAGCACTGGTACGTCATCCACAGTGGTGGATTGTCCTGTGACAGGTGGCAGTTCAGTGTAAGGTTGATCAAACCGTTTGTATGAAATCTTTGCTTCTGGGGGGTCCCTGGAACAAAACGTTTGAGCTGGGGGTCGGCGACCAAATACGTATCATTTTGGGGGTCCTTGACATGAAAAAGTTTGAGAACCACTGATATAGAAACATACATATTTCGGAATACTGTTGGGATTTAGAGGGCATCTGTAGAATCGGCTTCAGGTCTTAATGGGTTAAATACAAAAACAAATCTGTATTTTGCGTATTGAGCACGCACGCTCGCACACACACAAACAAACAATTGTACCTTCTACACAGCCTCTTGGCAAGCACACTGACGAAAAGGCCAGTTGTTCCTGTGACCTGTGTGGTGTGACTGTGACAAGGTCGTTATGAAATAGCACCGCAACCGTTATGGTTTTCGTTATTGCCAGTAAACACTGGGAAAGAGTAACCTTTGCTTTGAGTTTGAGTTTCTCACACAGACTGTGAGACTGTGAAACCGCTCCTCTGCCACAAACCAAACACAAACACACACACAGTTAGCCTGCTATAAAATGTGTTCAGTAGTTCCCAGACCTCCACCATGGTGGCAAAAAAATCAAATGCATTTTTTTATATTCAATTCGATTCGTCCGATTAACAGCATAACACACAGTGCTTTATGCAATGCACACAATGTGCTTATGCAACACAGTGCAATGCGTCGCATCGCGACGTATTGTGAGTTTGTAGATCTGCTATTTACAAAATATTTTGATACATTTTTAACTTGTGAAATGGGTCATTCTGCACATTGAGTACTTTTACTTTTGGTACTTTAAGTATATTTTGTATACTCATTGTATGCTCATATATTGAGCTGTACTGTATTTGGAGATCTGGAGAGTCTTGATGTGTTCATTCACTGTTTCTACGTTTTCTGTACATTTTGCACATTGTTCACACATACTGTATAGAAATCTAGGATAACTTTTAACTTGCACACATTCCTGCCTTTTCATTTTAACCCATTAAGACCGGGAACGCATCTATGTGTCATTTTAAGATTTCTTTGGCTATTCAAAAATAGCAGATCTACAAGCTCATAGCGCAGCACTCGGTGCCGCGCTATGAGCTTGTAGATCTGCTATTTTTTAAAAATAGTGAAAATGCGTGCAAATCTTTGAATATGTATATATTTTAAGCAAACATTTTTAACTCATGTTACAACTTCTGGGGGTCCCTGGAACAAGATATTTTGAGATGGGGGTCCACGGCCAAATACATATCATTTTGGGTGGTCCTTGACATGGAAAAGTTTGAGAACCACTTACAGCAACATAATGTTTTTTTCAAAAAACTGTTAGGATTTAGAAGACATTTGTAGAATCCCCAGAAGCAAAGATTTGAGTTAAAAATCTTTCTTTCTTCTAAAAACTTTCACAAAATTATATATACATATATATATTTTTTCATGTTGATTTTTGAACTGTTTGGTTGCTACTATATATGTCTATGAAATTAATTCAAGGACCCCAACGGAAACAAGTCCGCAAGGACTTTTTTGGCCGGACCTTTTAGACAAAAGCATTATAAATGTAACTGTGTTGTTTTACATTCTTTTGCCTAATAAAAATTTCAATCAATTCAATCAATACATTCATTTTTCAAAGAATATGCAGATCTACAAGCTCGTAGCGCTATGAGCTTGTATATCTTCACAGATTTTTTTGTTTTGTTTTGCAGCTCAAACGAGCCACTGTATGCTTTGGAAAACGTTCCGCAGTAATGTCACATATCCAGTAAAGCCTTAGTTGTGCGCCAAATTATGTCGCACACCAGAAATAGCCTTTCTACAAGCTCACAACGCACCAGTGGTGTAAAGTAACTAAGTACATTTACTCAAGTACTGTACTTTGGTAAAATGTTGAGGTACTTTTACTTAAACGGAGTATTTCCAATTGCCTATACTTTTACTTCTACTCCACTACACCTCAGAGGCAAATATTGCACTTTTACTCCACTACAATTATTTGAAAACTTTAGTCACTAGTTACTTTGCAGATATGAATATATTACATTATAAAACATACATTAACCACTTTAGCCCTATTTTACACCGAGGCTATTTGAAAATAGCCGATCTACAAGCTCACAGCGCGTTGCGATGCGACGCGTTTTGAGCTTGTAGATCTGCTATTTTGAAACATTTTAGTACTTTTACTTTTGGTACTTTAAGTACATTTTTATACCAAAACTTTTGTACTTGTAGATTTTTTTAAATTCCGGACTTTTACTTGTAGTACCCTACAAGTAAAAGTCCGGAATTTAATACATTGCAGTATTGATACTTTTACTCAAGTAAAACATTTGAGTACCTTTTCCACCACAGCAACGCATCACAGTTTGTAGATCGGCTATTTTCACGGACTATGAAGTCAGTGAGGCTAAAACATCCAAGACATTATGGATGTGAGACAAAGCAAAAAGGGACCAAAGGCAAAGAAAAAAAAAGGGGGGGGGGGTTGTATGAATGCATAATATCTTGCTGGTTCTGTTTCACAAAAAAAATAAAGATTCCTGCCGAGAGGGCGGCCGGGTCTACCCCAACAATGAGATGTGGAGCCCGGAGCCGTGTAAGGTGTGTGTGTGTGACATGAGGACGGTGGTTTGCGAGGACGTCATGTCTCATAGCGAGCGCTACGAGCTTGTAGATCTGCTATTTTTTGAAAATTTTTGAAAATGTGTGCAAATCTTTGAATATGTATAATATTTAAAGCGAAAATGTTTAACTCCAATCTTTGCTTCTGGGGGGTCCCTGGAACTAAATATTTTGAGATGGCGGTCCGTGGCCAAATACATAGCCTATAATTTTGGGGGTCCTTGACATGAAAAAGTTTGAGAACGACTGATATAGAAACATTTTTAAAAAACTGTAGGATTTAGAAGACATTATTTTGTAAAATCCCCCAGAAGCAAAGATTTGAGGTACAAAAAAATATATATATTCAAAGATTTGCACTAATTTTCACGATTTCTTTTTTCAAAAATAGCAGATCTACAAGTTCATAGCGCGGCACTCGGTGCTGCGCTATGAGCTTGCATATCTGCTATTTTTGAATAGCCCAAAGAAATCAAAAAATTACATCGATGCGTTCCCGGTCTTAATGGATTGAGCAAAAATGGGCTTTTGCGTTTCACATGGATGCCGTTTCAGTCTGGTTGTTCCCTCGCCCTCTGATCCTTCTTTTGTCAATTTATCGTGTGTTTTTTTCACCACTGCAATAGTGTTGATTTTGACAGCAAATGTTGATTCAGTTTTAGTCATAGTCTTTTGAATCAAATTCCATTTTAGTCATATTTTAGTCATCTGAAATGTTTTGCTGTTTAGTCTAGTTTTAGTCGACTAAATATCATAAGATTATAGTCGACTCAATCTACAGTTTATTTAGTCGACTAAAATGTACATTGGCGGTGCCTTGACGGCGTCGTAATGGCTGATTTTACACTTGGCTGCATGCTGAAAATAGCCAATCTACAAACTACAGACGCGTTGTGAGCTTGTAGATCTGCTATTTTCAGAGCACAGCACCTGAGCACAACCAAGCATAAAATGACTTGTCTTTTAGTTCTACTGGATCTCTTCTCCACTAGTCCCTCCCTTTTAGTCTAGCTTTTATTTGTTGACGGAATTGTCAATATACAGTATTTAGTCTTAGTTTTAGTCATCATGGCTTAGTTTTTGTTTAGTTTTCGACAGTGAAAAAAAGGTAGTCGACAAACATTTTTCGTCATAGTTTTAGTCGACGAAATCAACGCTGCACTGCAACAATCTTTACTGTGATTTCAGAACTGTCTTTTTGGTTCAGGCCTCTTCAAGCTATACACTTTGCCTCCGCTGATTCGAAGCCGTCATCCTTGCCGCTGTATCAATTGTGCTTTTCATTTTCAACTATGTCATTGTCTTTACAGAACGCACCAAATACAGTCACTGATCAATGTTAGCTAAATATACATGCAATATACATGTAAAAAAAACACTCCCGTTTCTGAGTATGAGCTGCTACTGTGTGTTTCATAAAGATTCCTGTACTGACGCTGGCCAGGTCTACCTGGACAATGCGATGTGGAGCCCAGAGCCGTGTAAAGTGTGTGTGTGTGACTTGGGGACAGTGGTTTGTGAGGACGTGAGGTGTGAGGACACGCGGGACTGCAAGAGAACTGAGATCCCGCGCGGAGAGTGTTGTCCGGTGTGTGTGGAAGTGGAAGTGGAAGAGGAAGAAGCAACGTGGCCCATGGGTAAAGACTTGAAACCCAAACTGGTAAAACGGCATGGCCCGCCCCCGAGACCCCCCCGCTGTCGAACCTGAGACAGGAAGGGCATTGTCAAATGTCCTCTATGCATCTTCCATAGATGCTGTTGTTTGATGCCAGTCTTTCTTTTGTCTTTTGTTAACCCATTTGTTGACTGTGTTTTTCTTTCAACCACTTAGACCCTATTTTATAGGGAAAATAGCCGATCGACAAGCTCATGTTTCACGATGCAACGCATCGCGAGTTTGCAGATCTGCTGTTTTCACTATGTTTTCAACGTTTGCCTATAATGGCATGCCCAAAATAGGGACGCCAGTTTGAAAGTGGTTTTTAAACACAGCTGGAGCGGTCCTCACTCTGCGCTCAGGGCCGCAGATTTTGCACATCATGGCCTGTGTTCTTTATGTCTTTCATTGTGTTTCTTGGTTGTCGTTCTGTCAAAGAAATATGCTAGCCTTTTAGCAGATCAACTCCTTCATCCACTTGCCAATCTCTTGTCCCCCGACACAGCGAGTTGATGGAAGAGCTTATTTGCCTAGAAGTCGGTATATTACTATAAAAGTTTTTTTTTTACCCTCGTCTTTGACTGATGAATGCAAGGCAGCGACAGCCTTCCTCCGAAGTTACACCCGCTCCTCTCTCTACGATGGTGTAACACGCCGAAAATGGCCGATCTGCAGTCTCACACTGCGTCACGACCAGTGGTGGAAAGTAACTAAGTAAATGTACTCAAGTACTGTACTTAAGTAAAATTTTGAGGTACTTCTACTTTACTAAAGTATTTCCAAATTTCAATACTTTTACTTCTACTCCACTAATCATTCAGGCAAATATTGGACTTTTACTCCACTACGATTATTTGAAAACTTTAGTTACTAGTTACTTTGCAGATATAAATTATTACATTATAAAACATAAATGAACCACTTTAGCTCTGTTTTATACCTAGGCTATTTGATAATAGCAGATCTACAAGCTCACAACGCGTCGCATCGCGACGCGTTGTGAGCTTGTAGATTGGCTATTTTCAAACATTTTTGTACTTTTTCTTTTGGTACTTTAAGTTCATTTTGATACGAATACTTTTGTACTTTTACTCAAGTAAATGATTAATTTCTGACTTTTACTTGTAACGGAGTACTTCTACATTGCAGCATTGATACTTTTACTGAAGTAAAACATTTGAGTACTTTTTCCCACCACTGCGTCACGACACGTTACGAGTTTGTATAGTTCGGCCATTTTGTTAATTTCTTATTCTACATAACATGCTGATTATTACTGCTTTCTGTTGGATGCAGACGCCTGCACGGTAGACGGCAAGCTCTACGCCAACAACCAGCAGTGGAGCCCGGAGGCGTGCCGGATCTGCGTCTGTGACATGGGGACGGTGATATGCGACGACGTGGTGTGTGAAGACCTCACCGACTGCCAGACGCAAGTGACCCGGCAAGGAGAGTGCTGCCCGGTCTGTGTGGCCCCGGGGCCAGCTCCCAACACGGACTCGGGTACGAAAAAATTGTTTGTTTGACCGAAATACTATACAAGAACGCTAGCCCCCCAGAACACGCTCACCCCGGGTCAAATCTGGGGACATTGGAACGGTTCGCCACCAGGTATTTCCTAAACGTTGCCACAGTAAAACTATGCCTAAACCTAACCTTATTCCCAAACGTTACCACAGTAAAACTATGTCTAAACCTAACCTTATTCCTAAACTTAACCTCAGTAAAACTATGTCTAAACCTAGCCTTATTCCTAAACTTAACCTCAGTAAAACTATGCGTACACCTAACCTTATTCCTAAACGTAACCTCAGTAAAATTATGCCTAAACCTAGCCTCATTCCTAAACGTAACCTCAGTAGAACTATGCCTAAACCTAACCTTGTTCCTAAACGTAACCTCAGTAAAACTATGCCTAAACCTAGCCTTATTCCTAAACGTAAGTTACGTAACCTATGCCTAAACCTAACCTTATTCCTAAACGTTACCACAGTAGAACTATGTCTAAACCTAACCTTATTCCTAAAAGTAACCTCAGTAAAACTATGCCTAAACCTAGCCTTATTCCTAAACGTAACCTCAGTAAAACTATGCCTACACCTAGCCTTATTCCTAAACGTTACCACAGTAAAACTATGCCTAAACCTAGCCTTATTCCTAAACTTAACCTCAGTAAAACTATGCCTAACCTTAAACTTATTCCTAACCTTAACCTCAGTAAAACAAATACAAGAATACAAGAACCGCTGGGGGTGAGCGGTCCGCAGAAAAAATGGCGGCGACTCGGCGAGTGTGTTTTGTGGCGACTGTTCCAGTTACCGTTTGACCCAGATAGGCAACCTATGTGTGTGTGTTTAAATAATAATCATTCTTAGAAAGTGAATTAAACAATAGCAATTCATAGATCATACATTATGTCAGACCAGTCAATCCAGTCATACTAAGTGGCAAGTGCAGATGGCTAGGTCATCTGTCCGTCTGTCTGTAGTATACTGACAATAATATGTTATATATATTTTGTTTAACCTAACCTCTAAATATATTAGAGCACTAGGGTGGCCCAGGGGTAATTTGTTTTTATCCTACTGTATGCCAACCTAGCACAGACACTAGGTACAGACTAGGTGATTTTTGCCTCTGCCAACAGGGGGGCAGAGGCTTTTTTTTTTTACGGCTAGAGCCGTAAAAATCTTCTCTTATGGGGGTCCCTGGCTTATCTTTTCAAATGGGGGTCCGCGGGTTAAAGGAGAGATCCAGTCATTTTAGGTGTTTGCTTTGATGTGTCGCTAATCACTCACCAACATACCAGGGGCAGTTGACTTTTTTCATAGAAGCCCCTGTTGTCCATTGTGGAGACCCCTTCCACTGGCATAATGGAGTAATGTGTATAAACAAAAGTCGCCTATTTTAGCAGCTCAAAAGTTCGTTTTTTTCCACTAATCCTCATTATGCAGTGTCCTGACACTCAAACATGCACTGAATGTCCCTTATGAGCTGTCGTTCATGCAGAACGACATGCAGTTTCTCTCACAGAATCTGGCAACACCGAGGACTAGCTTCCACGTCGTTCTGCATGAACGGCAGCTCATAAGGGACATTCAGTGCATGTTTAGTGGAAAAAAACAAAACATTCCCACATGGAAAGAATCTATATGTTCCATATATGCAACTATATGTAACCTATATGCTACATATAAGGATCATATATGCGCATATATGTGCATATATACCACATATATGCCTGGTATAAGCTCCATATAGGCTGCATATATCTCACATATAGGTCAAAATCAGGTGCATATATGTGCATATACAGGGTATATAGGTCTCCTATATAGCTTGTTTATACCCTCATATAGGTCATATATGTTAATACAAGCCATATAGGTCTCCTATATAGCTTCTTTATCCATATATAGGCTCTATATGTTTATAATACAGGACATATAAGTCTCCTATATAGCTTCTTAATATGTAGGCCCTGTGTCCCATTATAGGATTAGGCCACCTGAGAGTACTGTTTCTACTGTTTCTATTCCGTACAGTAAATGTTTCAGCTCAGTGGCAGATTCTGTATTATAGCCTGCTGCATGAATCACCCAATGACAGTATGGCATGTGAATGAATGTAATGTGATAACATTAAAATATCATGCAAGACTAAATTAGCACATTTGGGATGTGTTACATCAACACAATGGTAATGTCATCACATTTGATCCTAAATACAATGATTATGGAATATGGCAAGTGAGGAAAACAAGCTAATTTTCAACACAAACCCATAGCAAGCGAAAATCCTAAATGAGACCTCCATTATGTATCATTTGTGTCTCTAGATAAAGATGAGCACCAGCCGAGACCAAAGTGCATTTTCTCATTCTTCTCAATTTGAACTCCTGAGATATGACACTCAGTCTCACAGTGATCACTGTTTGAGTTCTCAAAATGATCTTAATGGCGTCGCTATTATGGAGTCTCATCTCTGTCTTTCAGTGATCACTGTTTGAGTTCTTGGGATAATCTCACTAATATCTATTTTAAAGAGTCTCATCTCTGTCTTTCAGTGATCACTGTTTGAGTTATTGGGATAATCTCACTAACATCTCTTTCAAAGAGTCTCATCTCTGTCTTTCAGTGATCACTGTTTGAGTTCTTGGGATAATCTCACTAACATCTCTTTCAAAGAGTCTCAGCATGTCTATCTGATCACTAGTTGGGAGAAATATAATTATATACTTCATTAAGATAAAGCATATTAAACTTATGAACTCAAAATGATTTCCTGTCAGTCAGTTCGGTCCATTCCGTAACAAATCTAACATTACATTGCGGACCGTACTCTATATCTGACCAAGAAAGCATATTCTGACTATATCATATGATGTCATCAATATTAAGCCGATATTTGGCAATGTCCATATATGGCCAAGATAGAATTAATTTACAAATCAAGATCATCACCTGGAAAACCATTCATGAATATAACAACACTGTCCTCATCAAACCCTGCATATCCACACGTGGAGGCCACTGAATCATCACCTCCCAGATAGCAAAAGATATTAATTCAATGTTGGATTTTGGTCAGATTGGTTATTTTTGGTTGAGGTTGAAAAAGCTATGTTGATTCAATGTTAAATACAGATACGATTTCAACATTTAAAAAAATGTCATTGAATCAATTTAGTATAGATGATGGTTTTTCAATGTTGAAATGCCCAACAATGAATTGACATTGTTTCAACGTGTAGTGCTGATATTGCACACCCCCCCCTCCCCCTCCCCTCCTCCCCTCCTCCCCCTCCCCTCGCACCCCCTCCCCTGCGAGAGGGTAGTCGTCACAACTCGCGAGACCAGCTAAATCTCATGGGACTTGAGTTTTTCAAAGGAAACATTGGCGCGAATTGAGGCTTGTTGACAATTCACAAATACTAGTAAGACAAACTGGTAAGTCCTTTACAATATAATGTATTATGCAATTCATATACCATCATCTGGCTGTCGTTTGACTAAATGTTAACTTGTGAATTATTACCGTGGCAACTACAGTGCAGACCTGAGCTTGTTAGCTAGCATGCTAGCTAATAATAGTTGACTGGTAAGTGAGTTCTTATGGGAATAGAATGTACTATCCCGTTCAGATACCATCACCTGACTCTCATCGTTTGACTAAATGTTATCTTTATGCTGTCCGGGGTTTGTAGCTTGTGTTAGTAAATAGCAATGCATGTTATTAAAGCAGCTAGCATGCTAGCTAACGTTAGCCCGCCGTTTTGTTAGCATGTTTCGTGATTAAAATTTACTTTCATTTGTTTATCTGTGTGTATACAATAACAGATTATTAGCGTTTTTAACAGTTGTATAGTCATTGTTGTAACCAGCACTACTGTGAAGCAGTTCGTTCATTTAATAGTGGTGAACTAACAAGGCAGAATGTATGGTGCTAACTCACTAGCTACTAGTGTTAAACCAACGGGTACCAATTCATCTGTGTTCCGTGAGCAGAAATAACGGAGGAGAAATAAGACTTCCGGTTGACGATCTCTTCAGAATAAGAGTACCCTCTAGAGTAAAAAGAAACCATTGAAAACCATTGAAAAACGGTTCATTTGCACATTAAAACTATAAATTAAGCATTTAAACGAAGCTATATAACACATATTATGTTACTGTGTAACAAAAACGGATTTAAAACATTAATAATTTATCTAAATGGATAAATGCTGTTCAAAGGAGTGCATAGCCTATACAAATTGGACACTGGACAGGAGACGGAGCTTAGTGCCGGAACTTGCAAGGTACGCACGCGTTCGGGGAGACCCCCTCTACACCGCCACACTCTCCGCTAAGCGGCACAGGTGTATTTTGAAAAGTGGCGGGCCGTCCAGTGAGGTCAGGGGTCAGAAAAGGGCCGTTTTCAGTGCATAGCCTATACAAATTGGACACTGGACAGGAGACGGAGCTTAGTGCCGGAACTTGCAAGGTACGCACGCGTTCGGGGAGACCCCCTCTACACCGCCACACTCTCCGCTAAGCGGCACTAAGGTGTAGAAAAAAGTGGCGGGCCGTCCAGTGAGGTCAAGGGTCAGAAAAGGGCCTTTTTCAGTGCATAGCCTATACAAATTGGACACTGGACAGGAGACGGAGCTTAGTGCCGGAACTTGCAAGGTACGCACGCGTTCGGGGAGACCCCCTCTACACCGCCACACTCTCCGCTAAGCGGCACTAAGGTGTAGAAAAAAGTGGCGGGCCGTCCAGTGAGGTCAGGGGTCAGAAAAGGGCCTTTTTCAGTGCATAGCCTATACAAATTGGACACTGGACAGGAGACGGAGCTTAGTGCCGGAACTTGCAAGGTACGCACGCGTTCGGGGAGACCCCCTCTACACCGCCACACTCTCCGCTAAGCGGCACAGGTGTATTTTGAAAAGTGGCGGGCCGTCCAGTGAGGTCAGGGGTCAGAAAAGGGCCTTTTTCAGTGCATAGCCTATACAAATTGGACACTGGACAGGAGACGGAGCTTAGTGCCGGAACTTGCAAGGTACGCACACGTTCGGGGAGACCCCCTCTACACCGCCACACTCTCCGCTAAGCGGCACAGGTGTATTTTGAAAAGTGGCGGGCCGTCCAGTGAGGTCAGGGGTCAGAAAAGGGCCTTTTTCAGTGCATAGCCTATACAAATTGGACACTGGACAGGAGACGGAGCTTAGTGCCGGAACTTGCAAGGTACGCACGCGTTCGGGGAGACCCCCTCTACACCGCCACACTCTCCGCTAAGCGGCACAGGTGTATTTTGAAAAGTGGCGGGCCGTCCAGTGAGGTCAGGGGTCAGAAAAGGGCCTTTTTCAGTGCATAGCCTATACAAATTGGACACTGGACAGGAGACGGAGCTTAGTGCCGGAACTTGCAAGGTACGCACGCGTTCGGGGAGACCCCCTCTACACCGCCACACTCTCCGCTAAGCGGCACAGGTGTATTTTGAAAAGTGGCGGGCCGTCCAGTGAGGTCAGGGGTCAGAAAAGGGCCTTTTTCAGTGCATAGCCTATACAAATTGGACACTGGACAGGAGACGGAGCTTAGTGCCGGAACTTGCAAGGTACGCACGCGTTCGGGGAGACCCCCTCTACACCGCCACACTCTCCGCTAAGCGGCACAGGTGTATTTTGAAAAGTGGCGGGCCGTCCAGTGAGGTCAGGGGTCAGAAAAGGGCCTTTTTCAGTGCATAGCCTATCCACCTGTTTCCGCGGGAATTTACTGGAGCAAAAATCCTGTGTGGGAAACATCCTGCGGGGGGACCGGAAGTAGGAAATAGCGGCTCAGTGTGTTTACATTTGCCAGCAGAACGTAGCTCGTTCGCAAGCTGGCGAACGGGCCTTTTGCATGTAGTTGAAGCGCAAGGGGGCGGGGGGGCGGTGCATGGGGAGAGAGTCAGCGCACTGAAGTCAAGGCACACTACAGACTACTGTGTTGTTGACAGACAACAGATGCACGCTTATTATGAGAAACAACACAAATAAAACATGGCAAAACAGTTGCGTGCATTAGTGCAAGATGAGGGTAAAGGAAACATTCAGTCTAAATGTCCAGTAATTCGCACGCGAAAAGGAAACATTAATGTCCAGTTTGCTAATCCACAACTACTGTGCCAGATAATCACCAAGAGAGTTAAAAAAGAAAAAACGTTTCAGTCATTCAGTCCGACTTCACTGTAGCCTATAGTAGCCTTTTCATAAATTATATTTGTATTAGGCTGTCCTAAGAGTTTATAATATTTAGAGAAATGTAAGGTTTCAAATACAAAAGTATTGGTAGTAGTTGCTGGACATTTAGACTGAATGTTTCATTTATCCTCATCTTGCGCTAATGCACGCAACTGTTTTGCCAGGTTTTATTTGTGTTGTTTCTCATAAGCGTGCATCCGTTGTCCGTCAACAACACAGTAGTCTGTGCCTTGACTTCAGTGCGCTGACTCTCTCCCCCCCCGCCCCCCGCCCCCTTGCGCTTCAACTACATGCAAAAGGCCCGTTCGCAGTACAGCTACGTTCTGCTGGCAAATGTAAACACACTGAGCCGCTATTTCCTACTTCCGGTCCCCCCGCAGGATGTTTCCCACACAGGATTTTTGCTCCAGTAAATTCCCGCGGAAACAGGTGGATACAAATTGGACACTGGACAGGAGACGGAGCTTAGTGCCGGAACTTGCAAGGTACGCACGCGTTCGGGGAGACCCCCTCTACACAGCCACACTCTCCGCTAAGCGGCACAGGTGTATTTTGAAAAGTGGCGGGCCGTCCAGTGAGGTCAGGGGTCAGAAAAGGGCCGTTTTCAGTGCATAGCCTATACAAATTGGACACTGGACAGGAGACGGAGCTTAGTGCCGGAACTTGCAAGGTACGCACGCGTTCGGGGAGACCCCCTCTACACCGCCACACTCTCCGCTAAGCGGCACTAAGGTGTAGAAAAAAGTGGCGGGCCGTCCAGTGAGGTCAAGGGTCAGAAAAGGGCCTTTTTCAGTGCATAGCCTATACAAATTGGACACTGGACAGGAGACGGAGCTTAGTGCCGGAACTTGCAAGGTACGCACGCGTTCGGGGAGACCCCCTCTACACCGCCACACTCTCCGCTAAGCGGCACAGGTGTATTTTGAAAAGTCAACACGGGACACAGAAAGAGTAATGACATCAGGAGCATCAATCCAACATATTTGTCTCTTCATTGCTGAACCACATGCTGTACATCTCTGTTGACCTTCACCTTCCATGATTGTGTGTTCGAAAAGAGAATTGAGGGACTCACATTTCTGTGTCAGCGGTAATGCAAAAACAGTAGGATTTTGAAAAAACGCTTGGATGAGAGCTGCTAAATTCCCTGGCATTGATGACATCGCAACCATATAAGTAGGTGTCAACTGTTTCAATTTATCTTGTACTACGATTGTAGGGTTGCATTTAGCCAACAATTACTCTCATTATTTGCAAACCTGCATATACTATTGCATATTTCCTCATTTGTGCCTCTGTTTTGTGCCTTTGTTTTGTCTGGCACACTTGCTGAGCTGTCATTTTGTAAGAAAATCTTTGAATCTGCTGGTGGCTTATGTTGATAAGAGTATCTCAGCTGTGGCGGCGGAGTTTTTTTTTTGTTCCACTTTTCTACAGGTGGTGGGTGTGGACGCTGTGATGCCTGTGATATCCTGTAGCCTACTTTGGCAATGAAATCTATGGCTGACTGCTTGTATAGTGAGCGTATGCGCTGTATACATTCGTCAATTCTGTGTTTCTCATTTCGTAAAAGCAACACTTTTGTGTTTTTGAACATGGCCTCACTAATAGCTGTGCTTTTCTTACCATGGTTTATTTGTGCAGCATAGGCTCCAGAGAATCGCTGCAAATCACCTGAGAGTAGATCTGACCATATTGGAATAGTTGAGAGGAAGTTTGAGAACAGTTTGTTTAAAATAGTTTCTCCATGGTATTGATTTTCACCTGTGTCATTGCTGGTTTTAATTGTATTATTGGCTGTAGCCCTTAGTTGTTCAAAATAGTCTTTGAAGGGAGATGTTCCTTCACAAACATCAGCAGTCAAGTCAAATATATCATCAACCGCAGTGTCATATGAATTGTCTTTTCGATCATGCTCTTTATCAATAATTCCTGCAATTCCTGGCAGCTTCTGTGTTTCATACTTAATGCGGCCAATACTAGCTTCCACCTCGCTGGAGTTCCTTTTGCTACCAAGTACAATACAAGCAGCAGATACTATATTACCTGCTTGTTTCAGTGTTTTGGCATTAACTAAAGCGCTGAAGATGAACATAGCCAATTTAAACCTATAATCTCTATTAAAGTACTGTGGTTTGCAAATGTGACTTGCCTGTTTCATCAGATGACTCTTACATGCTCGTATGGTACAAAAATTCAAATCTTTGCTATCTGCCTTTCCATTCACTATTCTCCAGCAGCGTAACAAGTACATTTTCATGCTATCTCCATTGAAGATATGCATACTGGCTTTCAAAAGCACTATGGACCTATCACTATTAATCTGCATGGGTGTTGTGTTGGCACCAAATATCTCCTTCTCTTTGCACCTCAATTCCGTGAGGAGCTCCTCTACAGCAGTCTGGGTGTGTTGTTCACTGATCATAAATGCTACAGGAGTTGAAGCGGACGAAGTGGATGAACTTACTACAATCTCATAATACAAAATCCTTTTCTTTGTTAATTTACTCTTAATGATTCCCCCAGTGGCATCCCATGATGCAGCGCTGTCCTTAATCACATCGTGCCACAGTCTCACTCCTGCTTCACTAAAACATATAACCTTAAGGGGACTAACTTTAATAAGTTGAATGAATCCTTTTACAACTACACTTTCTGTGTCTTCATCTTCCCAGTCAGCTTTCAGTAGGCGCAGAGCTGTAATCTCATCATCATGCATCCAGCTTAGTTTGCGATGTTCATGTTTGACCTTTCTAAACGGAGCGGAGTCTCTACCCACTCCACTTCGATTACCAGCTATTAAAGACCTAGGATCTGCCTTTCCTACTGCATCGACGTAAGCACAATATGGCAATTTGTCCTTCCTTGATATCCCTAACTCCTTACGTTCTTGGCCCCTAATATATCTACTTCTCAATCTGTCCTTTGTGTGATATAGGTTGCCAGTGTAAACTATATGAAATATGCCCTCTTCGAATGAATGGAGAAGTATTTTGAAAGTCATCTCACATGAAGTATGCCGGCAGGAGCCATTGATCGTGAGACATGGCTTGTATGTTTTTCTGATGGTAGCAATAGAAAAGTTGTGATTAGCAAAACGTATTATACAGTAAGGATTTGATTCCTTCAGCTTTCTGGCAAATAACTCTTGCCATTCATACCTCTTAAAAGTCTTACTTCCTTTGGCTCTGTAGGAGTGAAAAAGTTCCCATTCGGAAGCCTGCAAAGTAAAGCTAGTAGGTTCAAGGGCACAGTGTTTGAAGGGTCCTAGTGTTGCACCAGGTCCCATGACACTCTGAACAGTACTTTCATCTAGAGTCTGCATTTGTATGTCATCCTCTTCAAGACTATTCAATTTACACTCACGTCCTATGTTAGGCTGACCCACCACAGATTGATTGCCAGACTGATCAAGCTGTTCATCTACAGGGCACTCATGAAGTGCATAGGACTGTTCTATTTCCACAAACGGCTCTTGTAGGGCCGAAACATAGTCTACAGGGCTTTCATGAAGTGCAGGGGAGTGATCTGTTTCACGTTCCACAAAAGGCTGTTCAACTACAGGGCTGTCTTGCACTACCAACTTTTCCTCCTCTCCATGTTGCACAAATGGCTTAGGCTGCACCTGAACACGGCAATTTTTTTCTGTATATAGAATCCCCTGTGTCAATGCCTCATGATTGCAAGTGGTGGATAAACAGGCATAAGTGAGAGTATCAAAGTCTCGACTCGGTGAAACTCTCACACAGTCCATATGATACCAGCCTCCACAGAGATTACATTCAAGCATAGCTTTTGCTGGGTCATTTGTTTTTTCACAAATGCAATAGACAGTTTTTTTTTGTTTGTTTTTTAGTTTTTTTTTGTTTTTTGAACAAGCAAGAGTATTTTGGTCTCCCTCATCAAACAGATTAATAAGGCCTTTCACATCACCTCTATTTGCTTGCCAAATTTGACGGAGACGTTTAACAGAAAGCATCTCTCTTTTTTGTGAACTAATTGGCCAACCAAGTTCTATTGCAACATCTCACTCCTAGAACTTCCACATTTTTACAGTTTTGCATGATTTGTGTTTGAATAATGAGTGCTGTTATTAACACACACACACACATAAAGTAAATTGATCAAATCTGTGACTACTAAACTACTAAAGTAGCCTCTCAGTCCACCTTAAGACAATTGGCAATGTTTAAAAACAAATATTGGAAACTTTATTTATTTATTTTTTTGATAATTTGTACATTTGTACATAATTTGTTTTATTAGTAAAGAGTAATTAAAAGGTCTTTTTTTTAAACTTTCAAAGCCTTGTCTGTATTCTTTTATTGTGTGGGGTTGTGTGGGGTTGCGTCCAATGACCGCGTTTGCGTTTCTGACCCCTGACCTCACTGGACGGCCCTCCACTTTTGTCTACACCTTAGTGCCGCTTAGCGGAGAGTGTGGCGGTGTAGAGGGAGTCTCCCCGAACGCGTGCGTACCTTGCAAGTTCCGGCACTAAGCTCCGTCTCCTGTCCAGTGTCCAATTTGTATAGGCTATGCACTGAAAAAGGCCCTTTTCTGAACCCTGACCTCACTGGACGGCCCGCCACTTTTGTCTACACCTTAGTGCCGCTTAGCGGAGAGTGTGGCGGTGTAGAGGGGGTCTCCCCGAACGCGTGCGTACCTCGGAAGTAACGGCACTAAGCACCGTCTCCTGTCCAGTGTCCAATTTGTATAGGCTATGCACTGAAAAAGGCCCTTTTCTGACCCCTGACCTCACTGGACGGCCCGCCACTTTTGTCTACACCTTAGTGCCGCTTAGCGGAGAGTGTGGCGGTGTAGAGGGGGTCTCCCCGAACGCGTGCGTACCTCGGAAGTTCCGGCACTAAGCACCGTCTCCTGTCCAGTGTCCAATTTGTATAGGCTATGCACTGAAAAAGGCCCTTTTCTGACCCCTGACCTCACTGGACGGCCCGCCACTTTTGTCTACACCTTAGTGCCGCTTAGCGGAGAGTGTGGCGGTGTAGAGGGGGTCTCCCCGAACGCGTGCGTACCTCGGAAGTTCCGGCACTAAGCACCGTAATTATGTAATTCTAGGCATCTGCTTTAAAATCAGGGTTGGACTGATAACTTAATTATTACCTAACTACAGCAGAATGAAAGGAGAGACATTTAGCAGGGAAAAACGAAAGCAATAATATAAGGTTTTCAGGTTACACTTTACACTTGCAGGACAAACATTAATTAGAGAATGCATGCTTAAGCATTCAAAGTGTTTCTAACCTAAATGCAGTGGTTTTCAAACCTTTGAATAAATTCCTGTTACAAATGGCCCATATTTAGGTGTGAAGTGCACATTTGATGGGGGTCAATAGCCTCAATCTGGAACAACCTGGCACTTAGAAGTGATCTAAGCCATTTAAAAAGACATACTGTACATCATAAATGTATTTTTTATATGCAATTGTGTCCTTTTTTTAAACTTGCCACTTGGAAGTGTTTTAGTATGAGCCATTTAAAAGGCATACATCATAAATGTATTTTTAAAATAGATTTGTGTCTTTTAAAAAATATTAAAAAAAGTAGATCTTATTTTGAAGGCAACCGGAAGCCTTATTTCTGCTAGCTCGAAAACCGGAAGTCCAATTTCTGCTCACGGAACGGAGCTTACCAATTCACTTTGCCGGAAGCACTTCCGGTCTAGACCGGATACGGAAACTACATCCGTGGTTGCATGTGTGTATGTGAAAATTTACCGGATATAGGAGGCGGGATCTAGAGCATAATAGAAACCAGGTTAGCTCATGGAAAAGGCTTAATACTTCGGGTAATATTTTTGCCATTTTAATGAAGGCACAGTTAAGCTTTTACTACACTAAAGCAATTTAGCCTGGGGATAAATGTGGAGAAACAGCTGTGGTGGAAGAAGTAATCAGATATTTTACTTAAGTAAAAGTAGCAATACCATAATATAAAAATACTCTGTTAAAAGTAAAAGGCCTTGTGTTCAAAATGTTACTCGAGTTAAAGTACAAAAGTATTGGCATCAAAATATACTTAAAGTACCAAAAGTAAAATGTTTGAAAATAGCAGATCTACAAGCTCACAACGCGTCACGATGCAACATGTGGTGAGCTTGTAGATCTGCTATTTTCAAATGTCCTATGTATAAAATAGGGCTAAAGTGGTTAATGTAAGTTTTATAATAATTTATATATATATATATATACATACATGTGTGTGTGTGTGTGTATATATTATATATACGTGTGTGTAAAATATTTTGGAAGGACCTGATAAATTAATAATTTGGCTGATATATATATATATATATATATATATATATATATATATATATATATATATATATATATATATATATATTGTTTTGTGCATATATTTATTGAATTATTTGTTTCCCTCTAAATTTTCAGGGTTGTGCTACAAGAGGACTGGAGAGGATTCACTGCAATACACAAGGCCTGGCCAAGTATAATAATTATAGCAGCACGGGCACCACCTCTTTTCTATTTAGACCTGTTGTAACCTATACGTTGTTATACCATTCAATCCGGGAGCCACCTCTGTGTCTCATTAGTTGTTGCTATATGTATTAGTCGGGGATCCAGTCACCGAAAATTTGAGAGGACCTGTGATGTCATGCTATACTTTTTTTTTGTGTTTTTTCTATTCATTTGGTCATTAAGGTCCACAGAATGAGAGGCCTGCTCTGCCGGAAACATCGCGGAAAAAAGTTGTGGCCATTTTTGTATAATGAAGCCTTTATTTTTTGACCGTGTGATGTGAATTAGGTTTATTTTCTTAAAGTCCTCAAAAGGTTATGTAGGCTGTCAATAAATGATTCCCAGATACACAGAACACATATGTGAACAACACCAAGTCCAAAAATACACTCACAAAGCCTTTCCAAATGATTTATAGACATTTTTGGTACCAAAAATGCACCCGTTTTTTGCATTTTCCCCAATACTTTCATCTTTACTTCAATAGTAATCAACTTTGCCATGGGTTATGACATCAGCCAATGTCTCATTCTTTTCATCAATCTTTATAGTCATTCCACAAAAGATTTTATTAAAATCAACCCTAAATTAAAGGAACTGTGGTGACTTTATTACCCTTATGCTCAAAATTCCCAGAGCACTTTTTTTCTCGAAAACACCTGTACCCCCACAAAAGAAACGTGTAACACAACAAATTCAAAACAACAAGTATTTTTTTATTATAAAATAAACAGATGTGCACAGCTGATTCGTTATGTTAGTTGAAAAATCACACCTAGTGTGAAGTGAGCTGTGCTATTTATGAATACTAATATATATTGTCTCTGTTGTGATGTCATAGTGATGAAATTGCTATCCTTGATCTTGATTGCCGTACATACATGCTAAACATCCCATGACGCTTGGAGCTATACTCCTTCCAGGAGCACAGCTCAAAAAAGGAAATTAAACATTGGCTGAATAAAATAAAGATTATGACATGTCTAATATCACAAAAATGAATATGATCAGGAAAATGAAAACAACTAACTAATCAACTCACTCACTGTCACTGTCTTCGAGTGTGAGTTCAACTCGTGAACATTTTTTGGGGTCCCCAGTGCAGAGACAGGCAATGACACACTTGACACCGGCTCTTGCACAGGAGCATCCTCTGGTACACTTGCTTTTCTTGCAGTGGCAATATTTGGTGCGCTTGTATTGTGCAGGTTTTGCATCCTTCAGCATCATTGTTGCCACCAGCTTACCATTGACAAGCTCTCTGCCAAAGTTGGTTGCCACAGGGTAGGTTGGCTGAGACATGTGTGCCCTCTTACATACAACCAACTGATGCAGGGCTCTGAGAAGGTGTAATTGGAAGGCATCTTCAGTAGGTGGAAGGCAACGCATGTCTCCTTTGATGTTGCCAAAAAGATGGGCTCGCAGTGCATCCAAGTTACCACTGAAGTCACTCCTCTCATACAGTGAAGCCATGTATCGTCTAGCCGCTGTCACGACATCTTGTGTAACATCCAGACTTTCCCCAGAGTCACCGTATTGGCACAGAGGCAGAAGGTCTTTCAGGTGATCAACGGCAGCTTTGTAGGCACGTCTTTTTCCTCTTCTGTAAAGATAGCTCACTGTGTCACATCCAGTCAGTATGTAGGTGCTGAGGAGTATGGATGAAAGATCGGAAGCTTCAACATCATACTTCACTACCAGGGCATCCACAATTGCATGAGCAGGTAGGTAGATATCCATCTTCTTTACCCATAGCTCCTGTAGGCCATCCATGTGTGTGATGTAATATATGCACATCATGATCACATCTGTGTCAGTAGCCACAACTACAGCCCGTTCGTGGTGCAGATGTTCTACTGAGTATGCAATGTGGGCAAACATCCTGGTATCTGCCTCCTCATGCTTCTCACAGGACAGTTCTGGAAGCTCAACCTGACAATCTGCTGATAACAGAACAGTGCGACTAGGATCACGGAAAAGTCCACCCAGAATAAGTGTGCATCCAGGAGGAAGTGATTTGTGCTGAGCAGCCCATGCTTCTCCCATATAGTTCAACAGGTTTGCTTTATTCAGTGGATTTTGAACAAAGCCTTTCCATTCAGGTAAGGCAAGAGTATCATGTGGCTTGTACTCCTTCATCTTGCTGGGGCAAGTCTTCATTCTCTTCTCTCGTTCCTCGCCTTTCAGACTTTCAGCTGGAGAGACATCATATCGATCACCAACAAAGTGGATGCAGTCACAGTTGTCTGGGATACCACTAAGGAGCTGCTTCAGGTATTTTACTTGCAGTTCATGGAAGGTGCTGCAACCAAGATGTTGGTGACGCTGGATGAATGCCATGGCATCAACCACCATTACAACAGGCTTGTCGAATGGTGGCAATCTGTCCACTTCACACCATGAACTGCCAAGGGATGTCTTGATTGCAGCCAAGTAGTCAGCCTTATTCCCTTTTCGCATGGCATAACCTTGGTCAAGGGATGGATCTGGCTCAAACAGGGAGGCTGGGCAACTTGTCCACTCATGACCGAAGACTTCTACCTTCTTGTCTTCATCCAAGTCCTGCACAAAGTACAGGTTTCGGACAACAGCACTCTCTTCCTCGTAGACCTTCTTGGCTTTGAGCGCCATGGACATTGGCTTTTTTGTCTTTGCTGCAAATGTGGCAAGTTTCATTGGGGCTATTTTCTCACTGTCTGTTCTTCTTGCTGCAGCCAGTGCCTCCAATCCTTTTTCACGGGCGTACACCAAGTCTGTAGATGCAGATTTGTAGCCAGTTGAAATGTTAAGCAGCTCCTGTTCTTCACATATGAAGGGATTGATCATCTGATTTTTGACTACATCTGTTATTTTCAGAACAGTTTCTGTGTCCTTTTGTCCTTGGCTTTTGGAGTCTTCATGGTGTTTGGTGTCCAGATGTACCATAGCCTTTGTCTGCTCTGAAACCGCTGTCAGACACGGAAGAGCGCGCAAGTATTTCTCCATGGCTGCTGGCTGCTGACTGATGCCAGTGAAGAGTTTTGTTTTGGCATCACGGTTGTATGTTTTCTCAAGTGCCATGTCTGTCCAGACACCATTGAAACGACCTTCAGTTTGATGCACAGTAAACTTCCCATCCTTGAATTCTCTATGGATGTCCGGAGCCAGTGTAGGTAGGCTTCTCATGGCTTCCAAGTAGTGGGGCAGGCAGGATACATACTTGTAGTGGCCAGCAGCTACAAGGTATGGTAACATCCTCTCTACTTCAGCCAGGTGTTCCTCCCACAGGCCTGCACGCTCAGCATGGATGAACCGCTTCAGAATCATCACCATGTCCATGTACTGTAGCCAGAGCTTTGAGGTAGGTGAAGTACATGTGTCATCAAACTCAGTCATCAAACATGACAGCTCCTTCAGCTGGTCAGTTGCATCAGCACATGCAGAAGATGCCTTCTCCTCATCCTTTTCTGAAAGGGCATCTAGGAGTAGCTGGACATTGATGGTAAGTGCAGATATCCACTCCAGGTCCTTCTCTTCAATGAATAGCCATTTGGAAAATGCTTCCCAGTGTAGGGCAAACATGGCTGCATGTACCATACTGTGGGCACGCAGCATTGCGTAGTAGTCTTTCCCACTGATGATTTTGTTTGCTGTTCCACGGAGACAAACATCAGCTTCTACCATGATGTCTTCGATTCCAGTTGCCTGCATGAAATGCCCAATTGCTTTTAGGAAATTCTGAGCAATGTGAAATCCACCCATGCGCAAGATAAGTTTCCCATACATATGAGGGTTCTTCTTTTGCAGACCCAGAACCACTTCATAAATTGCTTGGTCACATGTAATGATGGTGAACTCTTGGCCTTGTTCTCTGGACACATCCATGCAGTATTGAACTGACTTTTCAACCACATCTGGGTTTGTTGGTGACTTGGGAAAGAAAGGCCCATAGCCAATCACAGTTGCAGGGGTAGCATCTGGGATGAGAAATGCATGGAATGAACTCCATGTTGGAGCAGTGCAGCTTGGTTTCAGGTCCTCCAAGAGCACAGTAGGGCAGATATGAACCAAATGCCACAACATGCTCAGGTGGTCAAGAGGTTCAGCTAGACACATGGGCTTAGGCTCTGTATCGACTCCAACCAGGGAACGACTCCTCTGACGATCTTTGAGAGTCAGGTGGCTATCCTTGGTCAGAAATGGCTGAGAAGGCCCCAGGGATGCTTTGCGGGTTTTCAGCAGAGGTAAACTAGCCTTTGGCGTGGGGTCTTCATTAGGATCCTTGTACTGGAATATGACGTGTGTTGTGCCATGTAATGTTCGTCCATCCTTTGTGTACTCTTGGAAGTCAAGGTTATCAAATGCGAATTGTGTGAATCGTCCAACCTTGAGGTTTGTTGGTATGAAGGCACCCTCCTGACCTGTCTGCTCATCAACTGACTTTGCCATTGTTGTAATATATCTCTGGGCATCCTGGTAGCTGATGCAGTTTCCAAATCTGTTTAGAAGTGTGACAGTTGCCTTGCTTCTGGTTTCCTTGAGGATGTGCAATGCTGTCCCAATGTGCTTTGGTGTTGGGATGCCTGCAACTGTTTGGCAGACATCCTGGGCAAGGTTAAGAACTTGTTCATGCTGCTTGGGACTGACTTTCACCCGGCCGTCCTCACCCACTTCTGGGGATGCATCCGTTATCAACCATGCCAGGTGGTTGTAGAGGTTGCTGCTCACTCTCCGAGATGCCTCCAAGTATGATATCTCCATTTGCATTGACGTGTAATCAGTCTCACTTCCAGGCATCTGCTGACTTCCACTGGCTTCTCTTGCAGCCTTCATTGCCTGCTTTTCTGCCTTACATTGGGCCTGGAGCTCCATCCGTATTCTCTTTGCAGTATTGTAGGAGGAGACTATGGTATCATCAGGTGTTACCTCATCATCACTTTCTTCTTCATAATCTGCCTCTTGAGCTGTCTCCTTTAGTACCTTCAACTTGGTGAGCATGCAGCCAATGCTCAGTTCTGCAGAGCAAACCAGGCTAGAGCATCCTTTCTGTGGTACAACCATTATCTTACAGTTGCCATCTACTTCATAGTGTCCTTTAAGGCGGGCTACCAAGGAGTAAGATTGGTATGATTTAACATTGTCAACTCCATGGTTTGCCAGGTATTTACGAAATTCATCCCTCAAAGCTGTAACAAAGAATATGGCACCATCTTTGAAAAGTGGCTCATCAATGCGAGATATTAGTTGGGTCAGTGCAGCATCATAAGGAATTGTGACAGTACTTGTTTTTCCCTGTACATGAACACGTCTTGTCAGGTAGACGCTCATGCAATCCCTGTGATACCGGAAGTCATTAGCAATCATATCGGTGCACGTGTTTACATCAGGACCACGTATCTTGCATAGCATATCCTCATCTTCAAGTTGGTTTGCTTTTTTCCAGATAGAATTTTGTCTATCATAAGTCGCAATCAAAAGGAGGGATCTATCCCCCTTGGTACTGCGAGCTCTTCCACAAATGAAGCATTCTTCCTTGTATTTGAAAGGCTGGGGCACTGAAGACCGTGTTTTTTTAGAACTGCTGTCTGGCTCAGTGGAGGGTCCTGCTTCAGATGAAGTGCCATCTTGCTTTGCAAATTTCTTTTTTCTCTGATCAACTGTTTTGCGATTTGTGTATTTGTTGCGACACTTTGTGTGGCATACAGGATTCCTTTCCAGAAAGGCACACTGAGGATCCAACTCATTTTCAAGTCTGAATGAGACGTCATCATTTCTGTTGGCTACAGCATATAGAAGTGCAGGATAGCCTTTATCTGTCAGTTTCTGAAGAGGACCAGCATTACTGTCTGTCTTCTGACATATTAGGCACTCAGTGTAGTTGGTATCAGGCTGCTTTACCTTCAGCTGCTTTGTTGAGAACTCGGGCTCCATGTTTAAGGCTGCAGGTCCTGCAGCAGAAAATGAAAGTAAAGAAATCATGTTTCAGTCAAAAAAAGAAATAATGGGTGCGTGGAGGGAGGATAACACTTATTTTACTGCATTGTGAAGAAAACAATAGCAATTAAGCATGTGTTCTGATTACATTTGAAAGTTAGTCTTGGACACGTGTGCCTGCCTAGCTAGCTGGCATACAGGTGGTGCAAAATGATTAATCATGTACTGTATAAAAAAGGTTAAGTACAAACCTTGTGTCAGAATATGTTGGATTTATTGTGACTTTCAGAACCATGGACAGCGTCTCTCTCTCTCTATGTTGTGCTGAAAACCACAGGAGAGGGGTCGTGGGTCAGGGGTGGGGTGCCGGTGAAATTCAATTCAAACTTTATTTCAGACAATCAGGGCGTCCATAGAGTATACAAATCATAGACATCACACATAGAATTACACATTAAACGTTTTAAGGCCCTTCTGGGTGAGGCTGTGCAGGGGGTCCTTCTGGGTGAGGCTGTGCAGAAGGATTATTTTAGTCTTTTCTCTGTCAAAGAGCTTTCAGGATTCTTTCCCGACTGTTCGAGGGAGGAAGAAACATCAGTGTGCTACAAGGTCGTTGTTGCAACCCGCTAGTGAACGAGATCAGTATGAAGAATGGAGTGTCATTGGGCGCTAGTGAATGTTATATTGTACGTTGCGACGTCACGTGGAAGCTTGGCCAATCCGCAAATCTGTTGGGTTGGCCAATCACGGAAACTGATGCCCTAATATGGTATGTGGAAATCTTGGTTATTTCTCTCTAAATGTGTCGCCAAATATAGATCTGTCGCTACCACAGGACAGAATGTAGATCTGTGGTTAGGAAACCTCAGGACATTTACATTTACTATGTGGACTTTGTCCAGAGAGCTGTTTACAATTGTCTTCTAACAACACATTATTTT
>NW_027660560.1:20000-28054 GCF_963280865.1 Gymnoscopelus braueri | reverse complement strand
ACCAAATGTCCCACAAGTATACTAGAAATAGAGGAATAGTCATTGTGAGGACTCCTGCACTCACAAGAAAAATTGTTGTTTCAGTGGTTCTTTGTTTTTTGTTTGGTTTACAATTATAGGAAAAGATTCCGGTTGGGGTTATATAGACATTTAGTGGCAAGGTTTAGGGGTTGGGGTTAGAGTTTCCACTTTTGTATGAGGGCACCAAATGCCTGGCCTGGCCTGGCTGCTGAAATATCGGTGGCAACATGTGACCCCAACACCCCTCACCCCAGTGATGAAGCAGTCACTTCATCACCCTGCTGATGAAGCGATCGGGGAAACAATCGTGGTCGTAACCCCAGGCACCACAAAGGGTTAATCCTGGCCTGCCTGTACCATTCTTTCTTGGTGTATCACTACAGTGTGCACCACACATGCACTCGCCCACTTGTGAAGAATATGTTGAAAGAAGACTCAACTGACCATATTTCCACATCTCTTGATGCTGGCTACATCTACTGACTCTCTTAAGAGAGTGTCCACCCTTTATATATTTTAAGGTCGGATCATGGACAATCAAACATGTGAACATTTTTAAATAGGCTAAAAGGTAGTTTTTCTAGTTTTCTTGGGTGTCTTGTATTTTAGGTCAAAACTTGACCTTTTTACGGGGCCAGAGCTCTCAGCTCTGGACCTGTTTTAATGTTCCCCTCTTTTTTTCTTCTCCACTTTTGGCATACGCTTTTTACGAAACTTGGCCATATGGTAGATGGTCATGAAAAACTATCAAGAAATAATTCTCACAATCTTTCGTCAAAAGGTGGCGCTATAGCACTCAATTGAAATGCCAACTTTGAACAGGTACAACTCATGCCCTGTTTGACCTACAGCCATGAAACTTCAATATACATATGCGTCTACTCATGATCAACAACTTTCACACTCTGACTTTTGACCTCTGACCTTTAGATCTCCCACCATTTTGAATAATATGAAAAACAGTTTAAAACCTATCTCCTCCTGGGATTTTTTAGTAATCTGCACGAAACGTTTTAACACATGAACTTTGAACCTATGCCGAAAAACATGTGCAAAAGATTTTCCATAAGTGAAAAAATGAAGCTTTAATGAGCCAATGAATATTGCAGTTTTATGACAATTATTCATCTGCCCCTAAACACATACATGCAGACTCACATTTCTTTGAAACTTTGCGGTAATGTTGAGGGTCATTTCAAATATCACTGAAACCAATCTTACTCCAATTGGTCAAAGGGGGGGGCGCTATAGCGATTTTTTGAAAATGCAAACTTTAACCAGGCAAAAGTCATGTCTCGTTTGGCCGACAGCCATTAAACCTGCTTACACATGTGCCTTGACTCATGAGGAACACATGTATCACGTTGACCAGTAAGCTCCGCCCTTAGATTGTCCGCAATTTTGAGCAGTTTGAAAAAACACTTAAACCCAGGATTTTTCCAGCTATTTGCGTGAAACTGTATAATCTGAGCGATCTCCTTTTTCACAGGTTTTTGTCTGTTGGTCCAATGGCTTCTCCCTTAAACGCGTGCCTCACAACCTGAAGGTTGCCAGTTCAAGCCTCACATGATGCAGACTCATTTAAGTTAAATTGCAAAAAACATGACTGTATCAATGAATACATGTGCAAACGGTAAAGATAACATGAAATGCTTATTTGAGAGTATGTTTTTTCAATGTATGACGTACTTCATTGTGAAAATAGCCGATTCTACAATCTCACAACTTTTCAGATAGCAACGTTTTGTGAGCTTGTAGATCGGCTGCTTTCACTGGTTTCGGTTTCGAGGAGACATACAATTTCTCATTGGTAAATGTTTTGTGAACGAGTGATCTTAGTGTTAGTGAAACAGGGGCTTGGTTCATGACAGAAGGCAAAAGTTTATGATCTTCAACAGACAACTTCAGCCTGGATGAAGCTATAGCACTACAGGTAGTGTCTCAGCCTGTGAGTCTGAAGGTTGAGAGTTTGATTCCTGTCAATGGCAATAGGTTGAGCTGTCTGTTTCTCTCACTCTGTCTATCTGGCTCTGGTAGGTGGGGTCATTACGGGGCCAGAGCTCAGCTCTGGACCTGTTTTAATGTTGCCCTCTTTTTTCTTCTGCCACTTTTTCGCAGTTCTGGCTGAACCGTGCATACGCTTTTTACGAAACTTGGCCATATGGTAGATGGTCATGAAAAACTATCAAGAAATAATTCTCACAATCTTTCGTCAAAAGGTGGCGCTATAGCAAAATGCCAACTTTGAACAGGTACAGACTCATGCCCTGTTTGACCTACAGCCATGAAACTTCAATACACACATGCGTCTACTCATGATGAACAACTTTCACACTCTGACTTTTGACCTCTGACCTTTAGATCTCCCACCATTTTGAATTATATGAAAAACAGTTAAAACCTATCTCCTCCTGGGATTTTTTAGTAATCTGCACGAAACGTTTTACACATGAACTTGGACCTATGCCGACAAACAAGCAGCAAAGATTTTCCATAAGTGAAAAAATGAAGCTTTAATGAGCCAATGAATATTGCAGTTTTATGACAATTATTCATCTGCCCCTAACACATACATGCAGACTCACATTTCTTTGAAACTTTGCGGTAATGTTGAGGGTCATTTCAAATATCACTGAAACAATCTTACTCCAATTGGTCAAAAGGGGGGCGCTATAGCGATTTTTTGAAAATGCAAACTTTAACCAGGCAAAAGTCATGTCTCGTTTGGCGACAGCCATTAAACCTGCTTACACATGTGCCTTGACTCATGAGGAACCACATGTATCCGTTGACCAGTAAGCTCCGCCCTTAGATTGTCCGCAATTTTGAGCAGTTTGAAAAAACACTTAAACCCAGGATTTTCCAGCTATTTGCGGGAGAAACTGTATAATCTGAGCGATCTCCTTTTTCACAGGTTTTTTGTCTGTTGGGTCCAATGGCTTCTCCTTAAACGCGTGCCTCACAACCTGAAGGTTGCCAGTTCAAGCCTCACATGATGCAGACTCATTTAAGTTAAATTGCTAAAAAACATGACTGTATCAATGAATACATGTGCAAACGGTAAAGATAACATGAAATGCTTATTTGAGAGTATGTTTTTTCAATGTGTATGACGTACTTCATTGTGAAAATAGCCGATCTACAATCTCACAACTTTTCAGATAGCAACGTTTTGTGAGCTTGTAGATCGGCTGCTTTCACTGGTTTCGGTTTCGGGAGGAGACATACAATTTCTCTATTGGTAAATGGTTTCGTGAACGAGTGATCTTAGTGTTAGTGAAACAGGGGCTTGCGTTCATGACAGAAGGCAAAAGTTTATGATCTTCAACAGACAACTTCAGCCTGGATGAAGCTTATAGCACTACAGGTAGTGTCTCAGCCTGTGAGTCTGAAGGTTGAGAGTTTGATTCCTGTCAATGGCAATAGGTTGAGCTGTCTGTTTCTCTCACTCTGTCTATCTGGCTCTGGTAGGTGGGTCATTACGGGGCCAGAGCTCAGCTCTGGACCTGTTTAATGTTGCCCTCTTTTTCTTCTGCCACTTTTCGCAGTTCTGGCTGAACCGTGCATAACGCTTTTTACGAAACTTGGCCATATGGTAGATGGTCATGAAAAACTATCAAGAATAATTCTCACAATCTTTCGTCAAAAGGTGGCGCTATAGCAAAATGCCAACTTTGAACAGGTAAACTCATGCCCTGTTTGACCTACAGCCATGAAACTTCAATACACACATGCGTCTACTCATGATGAACAACTTTCACACTCTGACTTTTGACCTCTGACCTTTAGATCTCCCACCATTTTGAATTATATGAAAACAGTTAAAACCTATCTCCTCCTGGGATTTTTTAGTAATCTGCACGAAACGTTTTACACATGAACTTTGGACCTATGCCGACAAACAAGCAGCAAAGATTTTCCATAAGTGAAAAAATGAAGCTTTAATGAGCCAATGAATATTGCAGTTTTATGACAATTATTCATCTGCCCCTAACACATACATGCAGACTCACATTTCTTGGAACTTTGCGGTAATGTTGAGGGTCATTCCAAATATCACTGAAACCAATCTTACTCCAATTGGTCAAAGGGGGGCGCTATAGCGATTTTTTTTAAATGCAAACTTTAAACAGGCAAAAGTCATGCCTCGTTTGGCCGACAGCCATTAAACCTGCTTACACATGTGCCTTGACTCATGAGGAACACATGTATCACGTTAACCAGTAAGCTCCGCCCTTAGATTGTCTGCAATTTTGAGCAGTTTGAAAAACACTTAAACCCAGGATTTTTCAGCATTTGCGTGAAACTGTATCATCTGTGTGATCTCCTTTTTCACAGGTTCTTGTCTGTTGGTCCAATGGCTTCTCCCTTAAGCGAGTGCCTCACGACCGCAAGGTTGCCGGTTCAAGCCTCACTTGATGCAGACTCATTTAAGTTGAATTGCAAAAAACATGACTGTATCAATGAATACATATGCAAACGGTAAAGATAACATGAAATGCTATTTGAGAGTATGTTTTTTCAATGTATGAACGTACTTCATTGTGAAAAATATCAGATCTACAATCTCACAACTTTCAGATAGCAACGTTTTGTGAGCTTGTAGATCGGCTGCTTTCACTGGTTTCGGTTTCGAGGAGACATACAATTTCTCTATTGGTAAATGGTTGTGAACGAGTGATCTTAGTGTTAGTGAAACAGGGGCTTGGTTCATGACAGAAGGCAAAAGTGTATGATCTTCAACAGACAACTTCAGCCTGGATGAAGTTATAGCACTACTTGTAGTGTCTCATTCTGTGAGTCCGAAGGTGGAGAGTTTGATTCCTGTCAATGGCAATAGGTTGAGCTGTCTGTTTCTCTCACTCTGTCTGTCTATCTGGCTCTGTCTTGTAGGTGGGTCATTCCCCTTTTCAATTGCATCGCACAAAAACATGACTGCATCAAATAATGCATGTGCAATTTTTTAAGACATTACAATCTAATATTTAATTCAGACACTGTGAAACCACATGTTGCTTTTCACTTGGCAGGATGTAAAATGTCATCTCTCTCTCTCTCTCCTCTCTCCTCTCTCTCTCCTCTCTCTCTCTCCTCTCTCTCTCTCTCCTCTCCTCTCTCTCTCTCTCTCTCTCTCTCATCTCTCTCTCTCTCTCTCATCTCTCTCTCTCTCTCTCTCTCTCTCTCTCTCTCTCTCTCTCTCTCTCTCTCTCTCTCTCTCTCTCTCTCATCTCTCTCTCATATCACCAGGTCAGGTCTGTTGGTCCAATGGCTTCCTCGCTTAAGTGTGTGCCTTAGAACCTCAAGGTTGCCAGTTCAAGCCCCACTTGATGCAGACTTCATTTAAGTTGCATTGCACACAACATGATTGTGTCAATTAATGCAAGTGCAATTGTTAAAGATAACCTGATAATGCTTATTTGAGAGTATGTCTTTTCAATGTATGACATAGTTCATTCTGAAAATAGCCCGATCTACAATCTCAAAACTTTTCAGATAGCAACGTGTTTCTGAGCTTGTAGATCGGCTGCTTTCACTGGTTCACTTTTATCTTCAACAGACAACCTCAGCCTGTACAAAGCTATAGCACTATAGGTAGTGTTGCAGCTTGTCAATCCGAAGGTTCAGAGTTCGATTCCTGTTAATGGCATAGGTTGAGATGTCAATTCCGCTTCCATCTCTCTTCAATCTATTATGTTTCCAAGTCTCTCTCTCTCTCTTCAATCTATTCCGTTTCCATGTCTCTCTCGCTCTCTCCCTCTCTCCCTTCAATCTATTTCCGTTTCCATGTCTCTCTCTCTCTTCAATCTATTCCGTTTCCATGTCTCTCTCTCTCTTCAATCTATTCCGTCTCTCTCTCTCTCTCTCTCGCTCTCTCTCTCTCTCTCTCATTCACCAGGTCAGGTCTGTTGGTCCCAATGGCTTCTCGCTAAGTGTGTGCCTTAGAACCTCAAGGTTGCCAGTTCAAGCCCCACTTGATGCAGACTTCATTTAAGTTGCATTGCACACAACATGATTGTGTCAATTAATGCAAGTGCAATTGTTAAAGATAACCTGAAATGCTTATTTGAGAGTATGTCTTTTCAATGTATGACATAGTTCATTCTGAAAATAGCCGATCTACAATCTCAAAACTTTTCAGATAGCAACGTGTTTCTGAGCTTGTAGATCGGCTGCTTTCACTGGTTCACACTTTTATCTTCAACAGACAACCTCAGCCTGTACAAAGCTATAGCACTATAGGTAGTGTTGCAGCTTGTCAATCCGAAGGTTCATTGCAGCTTGTCAATCCGAAGGTTCAGGGTTCGATTCCTGTTAATGGCAATAGGTTGAGATGTCAATTCCGCTTCCATCTCTCTTCAATCTATTCCGTTTCCATGTCTCTCTCCCTCTCTCCCTTCAATCTATTCCGTTTCCATGTCTCTCTCTCTCTTCAATCTATTCCGTTTCCATGTCTCTCTTCAATCTATTCCGTCTCTCTCTCTCTCTCTCTCTCTCTCTCTCTCTCTCTCTCTCTCTCTCTCTCTCTCATTCACCAGGTCTGTTGGTCCAATGGCTTCTCGCTTAAGTGTGTGCCTAGAACCTCAAGGTTGCCAGTTCAAGCCCCACTTGATGCAGACTTCATTTAAGTTGCATTGCACACAACATGATTGTGTCAATTAATGCAAGTGCAATTGTTAAAGATAACCTGAAATGCTTATTTGAGAGTATGTCTTTTCAATGTATGACATAGTTCATTCTGAAAATAGCCGATCTACAATCTCAAAACTTTTCAGATAGCAACGTGTTTCTGAGCTTGTAGATCGGCTGCTTTCACTGGTTCACTTTTATCTTCAACAGACAACCTCAGCCTGTACAAAGCTATAGCACTATAGGTAGTGTTGCAGCTTGTCAATCCGAAGGTTCAGGGTTCGATTCCTGTTAATGGCAATAGGTTGAGATGTCAATTCCGCTTCCATCTCTCTTCAATCTATTATGTTTCCAAGTGTCTCTCTCTCTCTTCAATCTATTCCGTTTCCATGTCTCTCTCGCTCTCTCCCTCTCTCCCTTCAATCTATTCAGTTTCCATGTCTCTCTCTCTCTTCAATCTATTCCGTTTCCATGTCTCTCTCTCTCTTCAATCTATTCCGTTTCTCTCTCTCTCTCTCTCTCTCTCTCTCTCTCTCTCTCTCTCTCTCTCTCTCTCTCTCTCTCATTCACCAGGTCAGGTCTGTTGGTCCAATGGCTTCTCGCTTAAGTGTGTGCCTTAGAACCTCAAGGTTGCCAGTTCAAGCCCCACTTGATGCAGACTTCATTTAAGTTGCATTGCACACAACATGATTGTGTCAATTAATGCAAGTGCAATTGTTAAAGATAACCTGAAATGCTTATTTGAGAGTATGTCTTTTCAATGTATGACATAGTTCATTCTGAAAATAGCCGATCTACAATCTCAAAACTTTTCAGATAGCAACGTGTTTCTGAGCTTGTAGATCGGCTGCTTTCACTGGTTCACTTTTATCTTCAACAGACAACCTCAGCCTGTACAAAGCTATAGCACTATAGGTAGTGTTGCAGCTTGTCAATCCGAAGGTTCGATTCCTGTTAATGGCAATAGGTTGAGATGTCAATTCCGCTTCCATCTCTCTTCAATCTATTATGTTTCCAAGTCTCTCTCTCTCTCTTCAATCTATTCCGTTTCCATGTCTCTCTCGCTCTCTCCCTCTCTCCCTTCAATCTATTCCGTTTCCCATGTCTCTCTCTCTCTTCAATCTATTCCGTTTCCATGTCTCTCTCTCTCTTCAATCTATTCCATTTCCATGTCTGTCTCTCTCTCTCTCTCTCTCTCTCTCTCTCTCTCTCTCTCTCTCTCTCTCTCTTCAATCTATTCCGTTTTCCATGTCTCTTTCTCTCTCTCTCTCTTCAATCTATTCCGTTTCCATGTCTCTCTCTCTTCAATCTATTCCGTTTCCATGTCTCTCTCTCTCTCTCTCTCTCTCTCTCTCTCTTTCTCTTCAATCTATTCCGTTTCTCTCTCTCTCTCTTTCTCTTCAATC
>NW_027660560.1:7500-15000 GCF_963280865.1 Gymnoscopelus braueri | reverse complement strand
AGCAGACTTTTTCACTTTCCTGTCTTGGTCGTTGTGTTTGTGCTGTTATAAGGCTTATAACGTCGCTGTCGGGCCGGAAACCTCTTATCTCCAAATTTTAACTTTTTGCAGTTTTCCGTAAATGAACGACCTACTTGATCATTCTACAGCGTCACACAAAAGTATCAAAAGTAGCAGATCCACAAGCTCGAAATGTGGCACTAATCGACGCGTTTTGAACATGTAGATCTGCTACTTTTGCTATTCTTTTGTGTGGTTTCCATCCGACAGAGACGAGTAAGGATCTAGCTCTGAACAGCTGATGTAGTCAGTGTGGCTTTCAGAGATAAAACTATTAAAAACTCACCATTACAATGGAGGTAAAATAAATAAATAAAGCCATTTCCACAGAGTGTAGATGTGCAACAACCATCTCTGTTTTGTTCACACCAGCGTCAGTACAGCTTAAATTACAAATTCGGAGAGCCAGACAAACTTCACAAGACCAGAAGTGACGAATTAGTCAAATCCACCTGTAGGATCTAACGGAAGTCCCATTTTTATTTCCCTGATTGTCAACTTGGATTGATTGATTGGTAGGAAGAAAACACAAATCAATTGATTCTGTGCTTTAACAAACAATTACTGTTGGCTATTTTGTATGTAAATATCACAAAATTATATCAGCCCTAAAAACATCCTAATAAAGAATATTATCTTATTATGTTCTTATTGTAGCGCAATTTGATTTTTTTGCCTTTCGTTTTTTGGGCTAGGTTGAATGGCCTAGCCCACTACTGTAGCAGCAAAGAAAGAAAGATCTGTGAAGTGAAATGATTGCAGATCAGACATTTGGAGAATAGACTAATAGAATGTATGGATGTCATTTATCATATCCAAAAGTACAAAATGATACTGTAATTAAACAAGCCCTCCCCATTTGCTTTAGTTTTTGAGGTTTCATATAACTGATTTGTGAATGTGCAAATCAGCACTCTGTGACCACAGCCAAAGGAAAACCACTCCGGTCTTACTCAGCTCTCTCTCTCTCTCTCTCTCTCTCTCTCTCTCTCTCTCTCTCTCTCTCTCTCTCTCTCTCTCTCTCTCTCACGCACGCATGATGCACGCAAGCACACACACACACATGCACGCATGCACGCACACATGCACACACACACACACACACACATGCGTGCATGTGCACGCAGGCACACGCACGCACGCACGCACGCACGCACGCACGCACGCACGCACGCACGCACACACACACACACACACACACACACACACACACACACACACACACACACACACACACACACACACACACACACACACACACACACACACACACACAGGGTTAACAGTATTTTCACTTCAATCTGCAGGATTCACATTAAAATCTAAGTCCAATGACCTGCATGCAGAACAATTGCCCTGCTCTAATGATGGTTGAGTTTCCATTAGGTTTTTTTTATTATAACAAAAAAAAAGTCCTGACAATTGTTGTTACCAATTCCGCTTGAAAAAAAAAAAAAACTACAACTTGGTCCTTGTTGTAACCCACACTTGGGGAGGGTGTAGACAACCACATGTCTCTTAAGATCCAATACACATGAAGCTGTAGGACACTGGTTCTCAAAGTGGGGTCCAGGGACCCCAAGGGGTCCTTGAGGGGTTTGCGTTCCAGGGGGTCACCAGCAAAATGAGTGAATAGCATCAACATAAGTTTAACGACTTTAACTCTACAGTATATACGTACATTTGCTATTTGAAAATTGGCGATCTACGAGCTCTCATTTTTTTTAAATAATTTTAACAGCATAAAATCTTGTATGGGCATATTAATTAGGGGTCCTTGACATGAAAAGGTTTAAGGACCACCACTGTAGGAGTCAGTATGCAATGACGCCTTTGTTCTGTTCGTGACAATGAGCAGCTGATCCAAGTCTTGTTTGAAGTTACAGTATATACCTGACACCAAGCATTCACAACCCACATGCTGCATACCAGTAAATCTGATCAATTGACAATTCTTGATGTATCTTTTTTTGTTTCTTCCTATACCTTATATTTTCAGTCAACTGACTACTGTACAAGCTACAGTATACCTGGAACCCCACACTGCATCTAAACTGAAGTGCAACTCAGCTTAATTCAAACGATTCCAATCTTTTATTCCTATTTTCTCCCCTTTGTTCTAAAATACAGCTAACACATCTAGACTTTAGACTTCAAGGTATACAGTGAGAAATGAATAAATAAATCAACCCCCACCACCCCTGCATATGCCCTGAAGAGCATCTCTGCTCAATTCACACTTTTCCATTGTTCTGTTTAAAGTGAACCCTTAACTCTATTTTCTTCCATCTATATTTCATTTTATCCTGTCTATTTCATTCTTAGCCCCTTTAAGGGTGACTATGTTGGTCGGGCTGACGGTTGGTCGATCCATCCATCTTTTCATCCCTGACTTTGGTTCTCTACAGCATATCTTGAAGCCCACCGGCTGGATTGCCATGAACCTTTTTATGCACCTTTGTGAACCTCAGAGGATAATTGCCTAAATTATCGAATCTGCTAATTTAACTTTGTACACTCACAAACCCTTTTGAGCTTGAGGCAGAGTATTTACACACAGACAGTGTAGAGCTACCTCTCGACTACAGAACTTGGCTCAGACGCACTACCTTGACATTGACTTTGTGTCCTGTACATCACATCAGGACCGCTGTCTTCCTCAGCAGTCGATTGGACATAGAACTCCTCCTTTCTCCTTGACCTCTGAGAATTTGATATGGAAAAGGCGAGCGCAGAGCATTCAGGGGAGCGTCTTCCTGAGCACCCCCGAGCCATTTGACCTTAAACATTGTTTGTAGCGTTGGCGGTCGAGGAGTTGAAGATCGCTCTGTGGCTGCACTTGTCGTAAGTCACTTCGGATGAGAGTGTGAGCTACACCAGTGCACAGTAATATCCTGAGTTAAAATTTTATTCTGAGAGTTAGAGATTGAGAAATGATCACTGAGGATTTTACTGTGTACAGTTGCTGGCCAAAACGAGACATGAGAACCAGTAGGTGGTCTGTGCTGAGTTTAAACTGTCCGTTCAACGGGTCTTGATGGAGTTTTATATCCCACTGATATTCCACAGCATGGACCCCCGGGGAGAGATCAAGGAACAGCGCCTGGAATCCCTGAGAGGGTCGTTAGTGAGCTGCTTCAAATTAAACCCATGGCGGGCTTGAGAGAAGGAGACAGGGTGTGTGTGTGTGTCTCTTGCTGGCTGATTAGGAGCTTCCGCCCCTTAATGAGTTGCAGGAGACCTCATATTTATTTACAGTATGGGACTTACTCTCAGCCAGTCGATAGGCTGGGGGAGAGGGTCGAGAGAGAGAGAGAGAGAGAGAGAGAGAGAGAGAGAGAGAGAGAGAGAGAGAGAGAGAGAGAGAGAGAGAGAGAGAGAGGGGTAGCGGGGGTTGTTGGGGGAGAGAGATCCCTGTGTGAAATGGTCACCATCAGAAACATAATGAACATCATTATTTGTAAGTGGAAGGTGTGCAGTTTGGTTATCATGTTATCCTTTTTACTTTATTCTATTTGACCGTGTCTGACTTCATTTCTCGAGTAATTTCGTGGTAAATTCTATTGTCATATCTTAATTAAGTTCAATCCACTTATTTAGGAAAACTCTACCACTATCTTCCATAGTATATCCTTGTAATTGCTTTGTGATAACATAAAACATCCAAGTGTATTTAGCTTTTAGTGGCACAGGCTCTGTTCTCTTCCATTTCCCATGAGAATAATATAAGAAGCCAATGGTCGCTCTGTGAAATTTATAGTTATAGTGTAAGAGCAGCGGATTTCTCTCTTTTATTACTGGGTGACTTGTGGTCTTTAAAAAAAAGGACTCTTATCAGAGCCAAGGCAGTAGTTTAGGCCACGGCGTTAGTGTGTGTGTGTGTGTGTGTGTGTGTGTGTGTGTGTGTGTGTGTGTGTGTGTGTGTGTGTGTGTGTGTGTGTGTGCGTGCGCGTGCCCGTGCGTGTGCGTGTGTGAGAGGGAGAGGGAGAGAGAGAGAGAGAGAGAGAGAGAGAGAAGCAATCCTACCTCCATATCAGTACACAGCGAGCGCACATATTGATGCGTTCTTGTACTGTTTGGGTAAAGAGAGACTCGGGCTTTGGTATCACTCACAGATCTGCCCCTTATGACAGCGGCCACCGCTCTTGCACACAAAGTGGAACAAGTCGTCAAGCGGAAGGACCCGAGATGACCTACTACCCCTGTACACTGCCTGTTCAAAATCCTGTTCATTTAACTCTTGAAAATTGACATACAGTACTTACTGTACACACTCTCTACTCTCTCTCACTCTCCCTCACTCTCTCTCCTCCTCCTCTCGATCTCTCGTCGTCTCTCTCTCTCTCTCTCTTCTCCTCTGCCCTGGTCTCTCTTCTCAAACACTTTCTCCACGTCTCTCTCGTCCATTCACGGGTGGCATTCCCAGGAGACAGTTTTCCGGACGGGGGTCTTCCCCCGGAGCGGGCCTGGGATGGGCTGGGCCGGGAAAGAGCTCCTGCATCTCTCCTCCGTAAGAAAAAAAACGGCGTGTTTGGAAAAGGAGCTGCCTCAGCAACCCACCCGGCCGGCGGCGAAAATCAAAATATCAATAAGCTCTTATAGCATTAAGGAAAATGCCTAAATCTGACACTTTCTCTCGCCGCCATACCTTCCCCTGGCCCCCCCATCCCCCCGCTTTCTCCCCTTTGCCAATATCACTCAACCACTTACGCTTGGCATGCGCCCACCGGAGAGTTTTACATGTACATTAAGAGTGGCTCTCTCTGCTTCTCCTGCGTCTATACTTTTTTCTACTCCATCCTCTCTCCACTATATCTATTAAAGTATATATACACCAGGCCAGACACATAGTCCACCCTCATTCATTTTTGAGCAGGTGATTGACAGGCCAGAGTTATCGCTGTGCGGTTAAAGATATGCCCGTCATTGATCACGGCGGCCTGTCCTTCCTTAATGCGAACCTTTTATTACGCGACTCTGTGAGGGAAATGTCCGCAAACGGGAATAAGTTACCGCGCACATAAACTGCATGATCGCTCGGCCCATTAGGCTTTAGGCTTCACATCTGCGGGAATCACTCGCGTTTCTATAATGCGTCCTAAAAGTTGAAAGAAAAAGAAAAGGGGGGGAAAAAGCATCGGACAATCTGAACAAAGTGCAACGCTGGGAGCAGGAAAAAAAAGAAGCATAGATATGAGAGATAAAGGATTTGAAAAGTGGGCCGAATAAGCAAAAAGAGATATCAGCAAGTCCAAAGAGGAGTTTAAGGAGGGGGTCGGGGAATGGGGGGGGAGTAAGAATGGCCTAGGGCAGGAAGAGGATAAAGAGGAGAGAGATATGGAGAGAGAAAGACAGGGGGACTCAGACTGAGACAGAAGAGAGAGAGAGAGAGAGAGAGAGAGCGAGCAGGCGGGCGGGCGGGCGAGCGAGAGAGAGCGACAGAGTGGTGGTGGTAGAGCTGAATGATTGCTCTGTGAGAATTATTATTGATGATTCAGGCCATGTGAATTATTAATGGCGAGCGAAAAGCATCTTTGAACGTGTCTCTGACATTCAATACTGACAGAGATCAATGAGCTGGCATGGACACAGATGCAAGAAGAGAGGGAGGGGAGAGAGATGGAGAGCAGAGCAGAGAGAGGTGCAGGTACAGTATACGGTATAGGACAGTGGTTCTCAACCAGCGGGCCGGGGCCCCACTGGTGGGCCATGAGCATATTGCAAGTGGGCTCTCAAATAATTGGCAAAACAATTTGATTGATTGACTGAATACTTTATTTTACAGTTCTGTCAGATAACTCGAGAATAGATTGAACCAATATCACAGACCAAATATATTGAAACAATATTATAGAATGAGAATACAAGTTATTAATATTTTATTTTGGCGTTCAGGCTCTGCTACATTTTTCTCCCTGCTCAGCACAATTAAGACAACCATCAATAACCTTTAAGAGCAGGGAGATAGATATATAATAACAACCCCCATGGGGAACAGAACCAGCTTCTTTTTTTTTTTTCATAAATCAACTCTATTGAACACCCTTTACGTCTGTGTAAAAAATCTAAACATTTGAACCAATGAAAAGTATTAAAAAGCGCCTCTGACGAAACCTCCCATCTCCATTGGATCCTCAAACAGAGCGCGCCGCACAGTGAACGATGAGGAGTATCACGTAAACAAACTCCCCGTAGTCTGTTATAACTATGCAGTGTACCTGTTTATCAAACTTAGCACTGATGCTAATGTTATGAAAACAAGTAATTATATTTCTAAAATCTATGAAGTGTTTAATGAAGAGAGCAATGTGACAAGAAGAAAGGAGTTTAGCATTTCTGTCGCTACTCACGTTAGTTCTACTGAAACTCTAATTCTGTGAACCCCTCTATGCAAAAGTTATTGTAATATTTAAATTGTATAGTGTATTATTGTTGGCCTATATAAGTGTCATGAAGCATCAGGGCATTCATTCACACGTTGTTGTGATGCATTGTGAGCTTGGAGATCCGTTGTTAGCTTTTGGGAATTTGTACCCTTTTGAAACCTCTCCCTCAGTAGCAAGTGGAGCTATTGGCCGGGTTTCCCAAACGAATTTGAGCTCCTGCGCAGCCTAGAAGCTGTGTAAGAGCCTCCACGCACCTGCGCAGTAGCAACCCCGCCACGCACTGTCTTCATTAGTAGCAGCTGTGTGTGCCCAACGTGCCATCTAAACTGGCTTCAGGAGGCACCATCGTCGTAGGTTCTCATTACGTGTGTGCTAAAACTACATTCGCGAGACAGCATGCACGTGAACACCTCCTGGACGAAGTCTACGTAAAGCCTACGTAAACTACGTAGTGCTGTCCTACGCTACACAGCAGTTTAAACACCCTTTGCGAAAGTGAAATGGATCATAAAAATACCAGAGCCAACTGTCAGATGTCCTGAAGCAGTCCACTCCAAATACAACTTTTGAATAATATATTTATGAATTAAATTACAGCGGTGAGGTGACATCTGCAAGGTAAATAAAACACTAAAGTGTCCCCATTATGCAAGTAAATTAAATATACTTAAAATACCAAAAGTAAAGGAATGCAGAATGTCCCATTTCCCAAATTTAATATGTATTAAAATCTTTTGAAAATAGCAAATCTACAAGCTTGTGAGGCGTTGTGAGCTTGTAGATCTGCTATTTTCAACAAAAAAAAAACCGTTCATAAACATGGCGAGCGCAAGAGCTGTCACTTTGTGAGAGGAACTGGGGACTTTAATCATAACGTTTAACTATAAAACTTCGAAATTAAGGAAACATGTTTAGCTCAGCATCATTTATATACCTTTAGTTAACTTGGCATATGCTTAATATTTTTATCAGACGATCGGATCATCCGTGAGAGTACAATTTGTAAACTTCGGGTTCATGCATAGAGCGTTAGTGAACTCTCTGGGTACAGTCA
>NW_027660561.1:12500-17000 GCF_963280865.1 Gymnoscopelus braueri | reverse complement strand
GTTGATATCTATAGGTTTTTCCGTCCGTTATGAACCAAGCCTCTGTTTCGCTAACTACTGTAGATCACTGGTTCACAAAACATTTACCAATACATTTTTTTTTTGTCTCCTCGGAATGGAAACTAGTGAAAATAGTCGATCTACAAGCTCACAACACGTTGCTATCTGAAAAGTTGTGAGATTGTAGATCGGCTATTTTCACAAGAAAGTATGTCATACATAAAAAACAACTACTCTCAAAAAAGCATTTCATTATTGTTCACGTTCAAAAATTGCACATGTCTGAATTAACAGGGTCATGTTTTGTACAATGCAATTTAAATGTAAACTGTAATGAGTGGGTTTGAACCGGGGACCTTCGGCACATAAGGCTCACACTCTACTGATCAAGCTATTGAATCCACAGCCTCAGACAGTGAGAAAGGAGAATCCAACAAAACAAAAGGGCGAATGAAGTACGTCATACATTGAAAATAACTACTTTCCCGTTATCCTTAACAATTGCACATGTATTCATTGGTACAGTCATGTTGTGTGTAATGCAATTATAATGAAGTCTACATGAGGTGGGATTGGAACCGGCAACCCTGTGGTTTCAAGGCAGGTGATTAAGCCATTGGACCACCAGACCTGAACTGGTGAAAAGGGAGTTCACACAGATGACACAGTTTCACGCAAATTGCTCAGAAATCCTGGGTTTAAATGTTTTTCAAACTGCTCAAAATTGCAGACAATCTAAGGGCGGAGCTTACTGGTCAAAGTGATAGATGTGTTCCTCATGAGTCAAGGCACATGTGTAAGCAGGTTTAATGGCTGTCGGCCAAACGAGGCATGACTTTTGCCTGTTTAAAGTTTGCATTTTCTAAAAATTGCGATAGCGCCCCCCTTTGACCAATTGGAGTAAGACTGGTTTCAGTGATACTTGGAATGACCCTCTACATTATTGCAAAGTTTCAAACAAATATGAGTCTGCATGAACGTGTTGGGGCAGACGAATAATTGTCATAAAACTGCAATATTAATTGGCTCATAAAAGCTTAATGTTTTCACTTAGAAAAAATCCAAACCATGTTTTTGTCGGCATAGGTCCAATGTACATGTGTAGAGAGTTTCGTGCAGATTGCTCAAAAATCCCAGGAGGAGATAGATTTTAACTGCTTTTCATATAATTCAAAATGGTGGGAGATCTAAAGGTCAGAGGTCAAAAGTCAAAATGTGAAAGTTGTTAGGCATGAGGAGACGCATGTGTGTAGTTTCATGGCTGTATGTCAAACAGGGCATGAGTTGTACCTGTTCAAAGTTGGCATATTTCAATTGAGTGCTACAGCGCCACCCTTTGGCCAATGGTTGTGAGTTTCGGGTCTTTGCCGTTTGGCATAGCCCTCTACCATATTGCCGAGTTTCGTAAAAAGCGTATGCACGGTTGGGCCAGAACTGCAAAAACGGCGGAAGAACGCCTACAATCTCAATGAGGCTTCGAGCCTGATAGGCCTCGAAACCTTAATAATAATATTTAATATCATTTTGTTTATGTTTATGTGTTAAAGGTTTGTGCCTAAATCAAGCCTCAGATATACTCATTCCAACTAACTTCTCTCTGGCTTATAAAGCACTTTCACCTGCAATACCACATTGTCCTGTTTGGCGCTTTTTTTTTTTTGGAACTGAAAAACGGGAGGGATTGTACCCTGACGTGACGTCACGTCAGGGTGCAAATCAGTTTGGCCTGTTTTGAGACCAATTTACAGAAAACCCCAGATTTGCTGTGAAAGCCTGAGTGTTCAAACTGGGGTATTTTGGGGGATAGAAGAGAGGTAGGGGAGACCAAAAACACACAAAAAAGAAGAAAAAGTTAAAATCCATGGTGTAGTCCCTTTAACTCTTTTAAAATTGTATTCAAATGTTATTTTATAATATGTTTCTTCTTAGTGAAGGATAGTCCCCACTCCTTGGGGCATTTTTTGTCACTGTATACGGTATGTATATATATTCACATATATGTGAGATTTGTCCTCTGTATCTATCCTATAACAACTAGGATCAGTGAGCGGCCATTCTTCAGCGCTTGGGGAGCAATTAGGGGTTAAGAGTCTTGCTCAGGGACACACATTGACACATTGCTAGCCTGGCCTGGAATCGAACCTGGGACAATCCTTGAATCCTTGTTCATAAAACAGAAAAAACTGGACAAGTTGCAACCAAAAGGTTGCAGGTAAACACCACCACAGTACTCCAGTGGCTGATAACTGCTGGTATTAGAGGGACATGAGGGGTAATGCCTTTAAAAGAGCAATGCATTGATTTTAAAAACAAAATGTGCTTTGTAATTTGTACTTTTAAATACTTAAGTATTTCTAAATGAATGTACTTTTGATGGATTTTGAAGCATGTACTTTTTTTTAAAGAACTCACTCCATTACAAATTCAATCTGGGAACTGTTCGGTAAAAACCTTTTTTCGTTGTTTTTGCCTCTGGGGCACGACCTCCTTTTTTGTGTAAAACAGGAACTCTGGTTTGTCTCCTCCCCTTTCTTAGTCCACTTCCTCCCAGGTGCTTCTGTATTTATTCCTACTAACAGCAACATGTTTAAGGCAGTAGTACTGTACTACTGACAGATTGAGTACAAATTTGACAGAGCAACTTTCACTTGCAGTTGAGTGATATTTGACCAGGAGTATCTATACTTTTGACTCAAGTACTGGGATTGAGTACTTTGTTCACTACTACTGCTCATTTAATCCTCAATCATCCTTCAGGTGTGAGCGGGAAGGGCTTCCCCAGTCCTGAGGAGCTGATTGGCCAGTATTGTGAGCGCATGGGGCAGGACATGTGCTCTGATTGGAGGTTCTACATGTCACTTCAGTTGTTCTGCCAAGCCGTGTCGCATCAGGAGGAGGTAGGTGTGGGACTTCATAGGAATAGGGGATTACCAGTGTGCCTTTGAGCAAGGCCATTAATTAAGCACAAATCTGCTGCAAAGACCCAGTAAATAGTCAAGAGAGCAGCTGTGTTGACAGCTAGTTGAAGACCCCGGTCAGAGCCTGGAAAGACAGCTGATAGGAGGGATTGAACCCATCTCTCTAGTGGTGGGAAAGAAAAGTTCATTTCAGTGAACGAACGATTTCGTTCACGGCAATGATTCGTTCAGATGATTCGTTCACGTTCTCGTTCAGTAGCGCTATTTTCTAGTGTTCAAAATTTACTCGAGTAAAAGTACAAAAGTATTGGCATCAAAATATACTTAAAGTACCAAAGGTAAAAGTACTAACATATTTGAAAATAGCCGATCTACAAGCTCACAACGTGTCGCGATGCGATGCGTTGTGAGCTTGTAGATCTGCTATTTTCAAATAGCCTAGGTATAAAATAGGGCTAAAGTGGTTAATGTATGTTTTATAATGTGTGTAAAACACCATCGCGGGAGCGTTTTTTTTACGTCGCGCGTGAACGTAACAGTTTCAGAAAGAGAACGAGCTTGTTCGCGTTCACGGCAAATGAACTAGTTCTTTTGAACGAATCGATCATGAACGACACATCACTACATCTCTCATGGCAGCACTATGCAGAGTCTGCATGAGCAGAGGTTGAAGATGAACTCACATCTGAGCACCACAGCATCACTAATAATACAAGTCTCATAAGACGATGACTGTGTTATCTCACATGTACAATGCTACTTACAGGAATTCAAACCATTGCCATCCAACCAATAAGCAAATACTGTCTATTTCTTATAGGGTCGCCAATGTTTCTGCCTTTCCCTCTCTCTCTTCACCAGGTGGCAGCAGAGTTTCAAGCCCTGCAGCACACAGTAGAGACGGACAAAAGACTACAGCCGGAGCATTCTGGCTGGTGCAGAAGGTATCTGAGGTGGAGAGGCTAGCTGAGTTAGCATGGGACTTGGCTACGCAGGAGGGATTCAGGCTGATTAACTCTGACACTTAATAGAGACACACACACACACACACCCACACTAAGGCACTGGTTCTCAAAGTGGGTCCAGGGACCCCCAGGGGTCCTGGGTGGGGCTACAGTGTAGATTGGGGTGTAGATTAGGGTCCCAAAATTGTATCAAATGGGGGTCCGTGGCCTAATGCACATCAAACTGGGGGTCCTTGAAATGAAAAGGTTTGAGAAACACTGCACTAAAGTCTGGGATTGGGACTCCACCCACCTGCAGTGGTTGGAGCTGGTCTCTCTACTCTCCCACTCACACCAGTGCTGTCTAGATGACAATGTTGCTTCTCACAACAAGTTAAAGTCATTAATGTTGTGCTTTGATGTACACAACTGACATTATTATTCTATATTTTCTTAAACTGATGTTTTCTGGTGCAAGAGACAAGGAGAGCTAGGGTTCCTAAGCAAAAGTTTGCTGAAGTGGCTCCTCTCTGATCTCACTCTGACTAGCCTCGGAAACCCAGGCTTTTTTTTTTGTTACAAAAGAAAAAAAGCCTGGGGGAGCGATGCAAGAACGATGGTCTTGGACCTTGTTATCT
>NW_027660561.1:0-7500 GCF_963280865.1 Gymnoscopelus braueri | reverse complement strand
TTGTTTTAATATATTTTTGGGAAAATGAAAATAATAAAATACATAGGATGTATGAAAAAAGCACTTAAGAGTTATAACATTATACCAGCAGGGACAACAAATGCTAGAAGTCAAAACCATATCAGATAATGTTAGACAGCCAACTGAAAAAAGCAAATGTTCTTACCATCGGTGGAGGGTGGCTACTGCTCAGTTACAGTTGACATGTATTGGACCGATATTAATATATGGATGCCCAGTCTTAACAACAGAATTGTCTATTTCAGAAAGTTTGGGATCTGAAATAACAATAAGGCTAGAAAGATGTGCTCAGTCTAATGTGTTCATCATATCAGTCATCTATGAAGTTGGACTCCACAATTTCTGCAAGATTTCAACCCAATCCCACCACCATTCACTTCCATTATAAGATTAAAGTTAAATATTTCCCAAAATATACACTGCATGTGAAAAACAAATGCAAGGACGTACTTCCTTGACCTACTGGTAGCGTGCACAAGAAATGCGGCACTGGTCCACTGGTTTGCAAGATTATACCCAACTGACAAACAGACAGACAGACAGGCACACACATGGGAGATAATACGTTAAATCAGCTATATTTGTTAGTAACTGATCTGGCAAAGAAGTTATATTGTGTGATGCACCACAGTGTTATATTGGCCATGAGCAAGCCCCTCATCTCCGAGGAGAGAAGCCTGGTCACGACCTAATGCAGAGAGTGTCTATAGGGAGTACCAAAAAATCCTAAAGGGGGCGTCAACATGTGTCACTTGGTAGCGGCGGCCGTTGTTGGGGTCGGAGGGTACTTAAACAGCTTGGAAACAGTGACTTTCTCCTCCGAATGTAGCCGATCTACAAGCAGTGCTCTTGTAGATCAGCTATTTTCGGAGAACAGATTTAATGTGCAGATTACCTATCTCTTTAAAAAAAAAACACCCTATCTACGTTGTTAATAAGTGTTCTTGAATCTTGAAACAGTGTAAATTATAAGCCATTGGCAAGCCAAAAATCTTCAGAGTGACCCAGGCCAGGTTCTAGACCAACAGGTTTTCGTGCAATGACTACAGCATACAGCTTCTCTAGAAAAAAGTGAAATTGAATTTACAAATGAAACACAATTTACACGTGAAGCCAGACAGGGTAACGATGCCCCGTTTTCAGTCATTTGTTATTAAAACACAGTACAGGTATAGGCAGGATGTTTGTAAATGTTGAGCAGCTAACAGCCTGAGCTACTACGTTTGATTGATTGATATAATACTTTATTTAGAAGTTTGCAGATGCAAAAGCACATGCAAGTATACAGTTTAAATACAAGGTCAACTAAATAGGATTAAAAAGCCCATGAAAGCCTAAGGGGTTGTTTCAAATGGGGTCCTTTTATACACTGGAGATGTGGAGATGACCACATTACCTATCTCTAAAAAAAACACCCAATCTACAAGAATTCACTATGGAAGCTATTAAATGTATAATAGCTTGTTCCTTCAATAAGGAACAAGCTATTATACATTTAAGGTACTGCATCAGGTGTAGTCATGTAAGTGGTGGTAGCAGTTTGATATCATCTTCTGTCCATTCCGTGTGTTCATACGGGCTAACACTGTTTTTCCTCATTGTTCAGTTTGTCCTTGTATGGTATGTTAAGCGCGATGTTCTTTCTATCCATCCCGTTCACTATGTAGTCCGCAAAGAAGTTAAGTTTACAAACACAGACCTATCATCTACCGTCACTCTCTAGTCTTAAGCGCGTCTCTGTGTACTCTCTGTCTGACCCCTGTCGCTGCTGCAGCCTCAAAAGGGGGCGTGGCGACCCTTTGGTGACGACACGTTGGCACACCCTATAGGGTGGGACTTTCGTCGTATGTACTTCCCCCGGGAACAGTCGTAACACAGATTTCATGCACAGAGAACGTAAACAGCCTCAACATAATGTCATTGGGCCGAACTGCCACCATATTCCAGTAGTCCAGTACGTCCGTTTAGACACTCAACCGGCTAGGTCTCGTCCAGCGTGCCCATGAGCAAGCAAGCTGGCTAACACACTAATCTAGACCCCAAGTAGCATCACAAGCGAATATAACTATATATTTCCTTTGCATTTTCTTTTGTCATGCTGATTATCAATAATGATTAGACATTATTATTTAAATGTTTAGATCATTACAAGACTTTTAACATTATTGTCAAATAAAATTACTCTCCAACTGGATTACAGTGCAACTACATTTTCCTATAGGTTAGTAAGCTTTGCCACGTCTTTGGTATGAAGCAGCCGGGGATGGAAACCCAACCTCTCAGTCTCAGGGTAGACACTTTAAACACAAGGCCACTGAGCTGGTAGCCTTTACCTACCTACCTACTTACTTATTTACTTAATACAATGTTATTTCATTATCTATCGTGTATTTTTACTGTAGGTGGGAAATGGTATTTTTTGCTGTTTTGTTATAGTTGTTGTCCTGTAGCTGCATAAAATAAAATAAAACACAATCGTAACTGGATATACAACTGGTGTATAAGAGAAGGAAACTGGCATCCATAAATAAGTGACACGTAGCGATGGCGTGAGGAAGAAAATGTTGGGCGTCAAGAAAAACTAGGTTACATTTGCCAAGTTCTGTCATGCTGTCATTGTAGGTTGATAAATTAATGCTCGTCTTGATGGGTTCATGTACAGGACAGCATCCTCCTCTCAGACACTACTGACAGGGAGTCAAGGTCAGGCCAGGTTAGACCAACAGGTTTTCGTGCAACGACTACAGCATACAGATGCAAAACAACGAAACAACACTTTACAAGTGAAATATAATTTACAAATGAAACACAATTTACATGTGAAGCCAGACAGGGTAACGATGCCCCGTTTTCAGTCATTTGTTATTAAAACACAAAAGGGAGACTCGGGACAAAAGTAACGGGCGGCAAAAGTAACACACTCGATCATTCTAATTAGAAATAAGCTAGAGGGGTGAGACTTCTTGTGCACATTCTCAGTAGGGTCCTCTCTATGCCTATGGAAGGATAGTTAATCTCAGCAGAAAAAAAAAAACGGATTTTGAGGTGTAAACATACATTTTTGAGTGTACGGTATTTTCCTTCTGCTGTCTAAAGATAAGATGTCAGCTAATTTAAACTTAGATGAATTTTATCTCTATGTTATTCGTCACAAATTAACGTCAGCAGCCTATGCTAGTATGTTTTTTTCTAGCTAGAATATGGGATTTTATCATGGTTGCCCCATTGCGGGCAATTTTAACACAGTGACCGGGGCCAATTGTAACAATGTGTTTTCAATGCAAGCTGATTTTTTGTCTGGGATTACATACTTTTATGTTAGTAAAATATAAGATAAGTGAAAATAAAAGATTAACATTTTTCTTTTATTTACTTTAATTACAAGTTAAAAAATAAACCTTTGTTGTAAAAAAACAAAGTTGTCCTTTCTGTGTACTCTCTGACCCGTCGCTGCTGCAGCTTCAAAAGGGGGGCGTGGCGACCCTTTGGTGACGACACGTTGGCACACCCTATAGGGTGGGACTTTCGTCGTATGTACTTCCCCCGGTAACAGTCACAACACAGATTGCATGCACAGAGAACGTAAACAGATCTGTAAAGCCTCAACATAACGTCATTGGGCCAAACTGCCACCATATTCCAGTACGTCCGTTTAGACACTCAACTGGCGAGGTCTCGCCCAGCGTACCCATGCGAGCAAGCAAGCTGGCTAACCCACTAATCTAGACCCCAAGTAGCATCACAAGCAAATATAACTAGTCATTGATGAAAAAAAGAATTTCCTTTGCATTTTCTTTTCTCATGCTGATTATCAATAATGATTAGACATTATTATTTAAATGTTTAGATAATTACAAGACTTTTAACATTATTGTCCAATAAAATTACTCTCCAACTGGATTACAGTGCATTTCTCTCCAACTGGATTACAGTGCAACTACATTTTCCTATAGGTTAGTAAGCTTTGCCAAGTCTTTGGTATGAAGCAGCCGGGGATGGAAACCCAACCTCTCAGTCTCAGGGTAAACACTTTGAACACAGGGCCACTGAGCTGGTAGTCTTTACCTACCTACTAACTTATTTACTTAATACAATGTTATTTCATTATCTATGGTGTATTTTTTACTGTAGTTGGGAAATGGTATTATTTGTGAACTAGTACATGCTGTTTTGTTATAGTTGTTGTCCTGTTGCTGCATAAAATAAAATTGTAACTGGTTATACAACTGGTGTAAAAGAGAAGGAAACTGACATCCATAAATAAGTGTCACGTAGCGATGGCGTGAGGAAGAAAAGATTAGATGTCAAGAAAAACTAGGTTACATTTGCCAAGTGCTGTCATGCTGTCATTGTAGGTTGACAAATTAATGCTCGTCTTGATGGGTTCATGCAGGACAACACTACCGACAGGGAGTCTAGCTCCACCCCCACATCATTGTCTGGCCTTCTTAATCAGTTTACTGATTCTGTTGGTGATTGATATTAAAGGTAGAGTAAGTGATATTTGTTGGGTCAAAACAAAACATTTATTTTTGGTTAAAAGGTTAAAGCACTATATTCTGATAGCAATCATTGCTGTAGAGTGTTTATTTTGTTTATTTGTTTACCATATTTGAAAATAATCCCCATTAGCTGATGCCATGCCAATCAATCAATCCGTCCAATACGGCGGTTCACACAAAAACACATTAAAAAAAACCTGATAGTAATCATTGCTATAGAGTGTCTGTTCAGTAACAGGGGTCTCCCTGTCTCTCCAGCTCTTTAATAAACAGAAAGTACATTTTCAGATTAGTTGCATTTTCAACCATTCAGGAGAGAGTACCCATTCATCAGCTTACATTTTATATTGTTCCAGTTATGATTTTGTCATCACCTCCATTTTCACTTGTTTAATCTGTATCCCGACCTGAAAATGCATTCTGTTAAAGAGCTGGAGAACACAGCCACCTGGTTTAGGGGGCATGGCAACCTGATTGATGGTGGGGGCCATCCCATTGTTTGATTGTCTGCCCCATACCTGGCCAGTAATACTTCTGCCTGATCAGTTAAGTGGTTCACTCTGTACCCTGGTGACCATGTGGTGTAGCTGGTATAACACCTCCCTCAGACCCCACCGTTAGTTACAGCTGATGGACTTGCCCTCCTTCCGTCTGGCCTTCTGTACACCCTGTGCAGCAGGGTGTCCTCCAGGGTGAGACGATCCCACTGCTTCTGATGACCCAGGGTTTCAGAAGAGAGGCTCTCACTACGCCCAGGCATCCGTTTTTTCCTGCCAGAATGGAGGGATCAGCAGCTTGAAGGGCAGCCAGATCAACTTTTGACTGTTCTGGAGGGGCGGAATTGGCTGTCTGGGTGGCTATTAGCTGTGCAGCTTGCAGCACAGTAGCAGGGTCCTGGTACAGGCTGCCTATGGGTTGGTAACACCCCCTGGCGTAATGACCCGATTTCTGGCACCGCCTGCGTATGACGGGACCTGAAAAGTGAGGCTGGAAGTGTCTAGAGGTTGTGAGAAGGTTTAGAGGCTGACTGTAGCGCTAGGAGGCCTTGTGTAAGTTTACTTAGCTGCTCTTGCCGTTGTTTTACCATGTTTTTAATCTCTGCCATCTCCTGTTCAACCAGTAGCTGCTCCTTGTCAGCATGCAGTTGCCTGCCGCACCAACTCTCTCGGGTACTGGAGTTCATTAGCAATGGCCAAACAGTCAATAAACAGGCTAATCAGACACTTCTGGTGTTACACTGGGAAGATGGGAGCAGTCAGCTGGTCCCACGGAGCACCAACTGCTGTTTTGTTACACTTACTTTTGAGCTATTTCAACACAATAAAAATAAAATAAAATAAATTCATGTGTCATTGAAACGTGCCAACTAACGCCAGAATGTAACCTGGTGTGGCAAGGAATTTACTCTTAATAATAATAAATATACAACTATGATGTATATACTTGATGATGTTATGTCAAGGAAAAGAATGAATGAAGAATTTCATTCATTCTTCTCAGCCAACGCAGGCACACTTAAATTTTCGTAGGAAATTTGTTTCTAGTTTTATTTGTATTCTTCATTTTGGTTTGGTTATTGACTCTTACCTCTGTTGCTGCTATGGCACCTAAATCTTCCTGGGGATCAATACAGATTTATCTTATCTTATCTTATCTTAAATAATGAGCTCATCCAGCTTCAGAAATGTGACATTTTTATTATTTTTTATTTCGTTTTGACGCTTTATGTTTTCAATGTCAGTTAGTTTCAATTAGGCACAGCAAAACAAAATGTAATATTGTATTTCGGATAACAAAAAAGTTTTTTTGTTTTGTTTTTCAATTTTGTTGTTGTTATTTAGTAGTTTTAGTTAACTATATGAGAGTACAGGGAGAGATCTATAACATTTTAAGATAAAGGGTAGTCTAGGAGGATTTCTCAATTTTTTGTTGATATGAGCTTCAACAGAATTGTACTGCTTGACTGCATGGACGATAGCACCCAGTGACCCACATCTTGTAATGAGATACGTGTAGATATGACTCAGCTCTATGCCTGCTTTTAATTGGACAAGGTCATTTCTAACATACTTAAATGACACCAACGACTTTGTTACTGTGTAGGTATTCTGAGCTTTTCAAGTTGCTTAACGCCTTATAGTATGGAATCAACAAGGTAACTAAAGACGATGCCAGCTTTTCACGTAATTTTTTTAAGTCACCTTCCCAACCATCAATCATGGAAGGTCACTTCCGGAAGTGGAGATGTTCACAAAGTGGGCGGTCACTGTTGAGCTCTAGAGGCTTATACATTCTCACCTCCAGGTTGAATCTTAAAACACGACCTCTGTAAGGTAAGAGGATAAGCAAATAATTTTATATTGGCATCTAAAGATTTCTGTCTAATGTTTTGTCAATTTTGTACATTTACATTCTATCTTTTTTTTCTTTGTGATGTTGTAGTCTGTCCAAAAATGTTTTGCACATTTTCAACAGGTTTGTGTCAGATCTCCAGGATGTGGACCATGAGAGTGTCAGCTGTTCTGTTAGTTCTGTTCATACAGAATGTTACTGGAAACAGTCCAGGTAAGTTACCTCTAATGTCCTCTTATTGGGATAGATATGTTTAACATTAATATTAGATGGGTGTCCTGCTTGGTACTGCTATTACATAAACAGACATTGAGTTTTGGAAAAGGGCCTTCATGTTCTCTGCTCCTATGCCTGGAATTAACTTTGAAAAAAAGAAATCACACCCAGTGTGAAGTAAGCGGTGCGTTTGATGATTTCATTTCATTAAGATTAAGATGAACTAGAAGAACAATGTTAAATCCCTGTCCATTAAGTTCAAGGCTACTCTGACTTTTGTATTTTTACAAATTTCAATTACTGTAAGGTATTTTTTACTTTATGCATTTACTTTTAGTATTTTTACTCACTTGTTGTACTTTTAAGTACTTTTTACTAATTTTAACAACTTATTCTTTTTACAGATGTT
>NW_027660562.1:0-16652 GCF_963280865.1 Gymnoscopelus braueri | reverse complement strand
GAGAGAGAGAGAGAGAGAGAGAGAGAGAGAGAGAGAGAGAGAGAGAGATGACAGTTGAGTAAGGGAGACAAATAACCCTTCATGCCCCGGTTGAACAGAGGAGTTAACAGGAGAGATGGAGAGATGAGATGGAGGGAGAGGGAGGGAGAGAGAGAGGCAGGGGACTGAAAGACGGAGAGAGAGAGTAGAAGGCAAGAGATCGATCTCAGCATCTATCCATCTATCCATCAATCCATCTATCTCACACACACTAACCAGCCTCTCACTCTCTGCCTCAAATGCAATCTCCATCTCTCTCTCTCTCTCTCTCTCTCTCTCTCTCTCTCTCTCTCTCTCTCGCAAGCGCACGCACGCACGCACGCACGCACGCACGCACGCACGCACGCACGCACGCACGCACGCACGCACGCACGCACGCACGCACGCACGCACGCACGCACGCACGCACGCACGCACGCACGCACGCACGCACGCACGCACGCACGCACGCACGCACGCACGCACGCACGCACGCACGCACGCACGCACGCACGCACGCACGCCGCACGCACACACACACACACACACACACACACACACACACACACACACACACACACACACACACACACACACACACACACACACACACACACACACACACACACACACACACACACACACACACATATACACACTCACACACACTCACACACACACGCACACACAGCAAGTTCCCATTCTGCGGTTTAGAGACCAGTAGCAGAAAGGCTTAACCTCTGTCCCCTCAGGCATGCTGAGAGAGAAGCTATATTCAGCGGTGGTAAAATATTATCATGGACAATACCTCCTGCTGCACTCTGACAGCAGAGACCAGTGTCTCCACTGCAGAGCAAGTCATTTATACAATGATATGTATCCATTTGAGGAATGGAAAGACTTCTATCTTTACCGTAACCCTTTCAATCCAATCCCTTTCAACTATTGTTGCTATATCAGTGGTGCTCAAACTTTTTCTTGTCAAAGACCCCCCATGTTTTTGGCCACCGATCCCCCATCACAATATGTTGTTCCAGGGACCCCCAGAAGCAAAGATTTGAGTAAAAAATGTTGTTTCAAAAAATATATGTATTTGCACAAAATTAATGTTCAAGGTTTTTCAAAAAATAGCAGATCTACAAGCAGATCTGATATTTTAGAATAGCAAAAGTATAAAAATAATGGTTATAGCTACAATCTAAAATGACACAGATGTGTACATCATTCAGTATTCCTGAAACATGCAGAGTTTCACACTCTGAAATTGTCACCCCATTGTCGAGCAGGGACTGAGTTCACGGCACGCCATCTGTCATTGATACCTCGTATCACATCAATAGACACGGTACAGAAACATTGAAGTCAAAATATTGGTCCTGTACCACAGTAGAACATATTTTTTTTGGCAACATATTGATCTGACACAATGGAAACAACACAGAAACCAGTCGTGATGGCTCAGTCAAAATGCTAAATTGAAATTCAGCATGGCTAAAGGGGATCTGAATAAATAATGAATAATAAATAATAAAAAGTTCATCATTCACTTGGGTCAGCTAATAAGTTCTGCATCGTTATTGTCATGTCCAGTAGTGTAACTGAAATGTATGGGATAATGGGAACATTTCTTAATGTTTGATTAAAACCTGGTGTGCTTTTCAAAAATGACTCCGTTGGGAGTCGATTCAATTTAAAAATCAAGTCTGGAGAAGTTTCAAGGCACTCGCTTAGTTTTTCTTTTTCTTTTATGAAGCTTTCTCGCTCTATATGTCCTGTTCATACCCTAACTCCCCTCTCAATCTATCTCTCTGAGTGAATATCTGGCCGTTATTCCAAATCTTAACTTGCAATTTCTCTCTCTCTCTCTCTCTCTCTCTCTCTCTCTCTCTCTCTCTCTCTCTCTCTCTCTCTCTCTCTTTCTCTCTCTCTGACAGGAATCTCTTCACAGCAGTAGCCTTTTCTCGAAAAACCTGATTCAGCCGCTCAATATGTCCAGACAGACGAGACTGCTGATCTAGGATGCTAATATATCTTCGCTAAGTAAACGCTCCGTCTCATCATTGCTGATCTAGCATGTTGAATCTCTATGGTCTGTAAATTCTAGTCTAATCACTGCTAATCTAGGATATTAAGTGTGTGCGCTCAATAAATGTAGCGTGGTCACTGCTGATCCCTGATGTGATATTATGTCTGTATACTCAGTAAATACACTTTCATTCTTGCTGATCTACTGAAATTACATACAGTACTTTCTAAGGGGGAATTCTACCAAGCAAGGCAAATTTCCCCTTTAGAACAATGAAGTCTGAAAATGAACTCATACACTATAACAATGCTCTGTAAATATTTGTTTTGGTCTGATTTGGTCTGTAAAAAGTTCTTCATAGTTTGGCTATTCGAAAATAGACGATCTAAATAGACGTTCGGCTATTTAAAAAAAAAGTTTGAAAACTTTTGAAAGATTTGAGTACTTTTACTTTGGTACTTTAAGTATATTTTGATGCCAATACTTTGGGACTTTTACTCAGGTAAAGTTTTTAATATAGGACTTTTACTTGTAACAGGATATTTCTACACGGCGTCATTGTAATTTTTACAGTAAAATTAGTACTTCTTTCACCACAAAGCGGGCTTGCTTTGTGTGTTTCACTGCTTGCTCAGTCACTTCTCTTTGGCTGTGTGGGGCTGCATTTCAGCAGAGAGGAGCTTGGTCACTGAAGTGTGCAAATTCTACAGCCTGTCAATACGTTGTGACTGATCAGCTGGAGAAGAACTGATCTGGGTACAGCAGGTCTACAGGCTCAGTGAAACAGAAGATGCTGAGTCGGTGCTGATCTAGACAAAGCTGTTTCTACGCTCCCGATAGCAGCTGTCTGCTGAGCAAGTTATACAAACATCAGTTAAATCACATGAACCCTATAGCGTCCCCTTTCTGGGCGTGTCATAATATGCCGAACATTCTGCAAAAATAGCAGATCTATTAGTGCAATGTGTTGCAATGCTACAACGCTGGTTAGCTCAGCCCTGATGACACCAAAGTGTAGTGTAGTGTACCTGTTTTAATTTCTGACCTTAGAAGAATTGTAGCAATATCTGTTCTCAGCGAGGGCCTGCTTTAAGATCCACCATGTCTGTTTCTTGGTCTGGTTCAGAAACATTGTTGAACAGCTTTTTTTTCTCATGAACTTGTATTGTTTTGACTGACAGTCTGATTGACTGAATTAATGACTTTTCTAGCTGCGTGATTGGTTGGCTGGTTGGCCAACTCACACATTGTCAGGCTGATTTACAGATCTGTAAGCTATAGGCCAGTGGCACTCAAACCTTTTCATGTCAAGGACCCCCAAAATTATATCTAATTGGCCGTGGACCCCCATCTAAAAATATTGTTCCAGAGACCCCCAGAAGCAAAGATTTGAGTTAAAAATGTTTGCTTTAAAAATATATATTTATATTCAAAGATTTGAACACATTTAAAAAATATATGTCAGATCTACAAGCTCATAGCTATGAACTTGTAGATCTGCTATTTTTGAATAGCTAAAAAGTATAACATAATAGTTAAAGTGGTTACCGGCCGGTCTCCCTCTTTCTCCGTTGCCAGTACTGTTATTCCCCCGCTATTTCCCTCCACTCTATCTCTCTTCTTCACACATTTTCTTCATCGTTTCACCTTTCCACTAGAGCATTGGTTCTCAAAGATGCATCCAAGCACACATGCTCGCACACACAGGGCCGGGATCACGCCAAACCCATCGAGACCAACTATGTCCTCAAAATCTTTCTCTTCTTATTCCTTCTCATTCCTCCATCCCCACTTTCCTTTCAGAATCAGAATCAGTTTTATTGTCACATCACAGGTTTACAAGGTAAAAAAGTGGGTGAAATTCTTTTTTGTACATCGTTCCCATCGCAACGTTAATTTCCATAGAAATAAGAGGGGGGGGGGAGAAGAAGAGGGTGGGGGGCAAGTGGGAAGGAGATCAAAACAAGAGAGCAACAGAAGGCCAGACAAGTTATCTACATATTTACAAATTACCTGAGATAATAAAAAAAAAAAAAAAAAAACTAAACTAAGGTGCCTGAGCATAGCAGCAATGTATTGTATACTGTGCATGTTATACTTATACTGTGCATGATAGACAATGGACGTTAAGGTGCTTAGAGGGAAAGGAGCACAATAAAAAAGTCAGTGCGTTATACAAGGGATTAAGGTGCAAAAGGTCAGTGCGTGTCCACCTAGAGTGGACTGACCCTAGTATAATCCGCAAGTAGCTCCATGAGGGAGTGCAACAAAAAGTCATTTGTACCTGGTGTAGTTCACAGGTGTGTCCGAGGGGGGGCTAAAGTCCAAGTCATTGTCCCTGGTATAATCCACAGGTGTGTTCAGGAAGAGCCAGAAAAGTCTGCGCCGCCTGTTGTCAGGCTGCTGAAACAAGGCCTATGCCTCATTCAGGCTTATGCCCCATTCAGCATTCTGACAGCAGCCGGAATTAAACTACACCAGAACCTGGTGGTGGAACTCTTGATACTGCGGTAGAGCCCCTTGCCCGGTTGCGGTCGTTGTAGGGGGTTGAACAGTCTGTGACTTGGGTGGTGTTTGTCCTTGATGATGCGCTTGGCTTTGACCACGCACCGCTTTTTGTACAGTTCCTGGAGCGCTGGGAGCTCAATTCCCATTATCCGCTCTGCCGATCGCACTACTCGTTGTAGGCTGATCTTTTCTCGGGCAGTGCAGTTCCCGTACCAGGCCGTGACACAGCCTGTTAGGATGCCTTCAACAGAACTGTTGTAGTACAGCCTGAGGATGCGACGTCCTACTCCGAGCTTCTTCAGGCGGCGGAGCCAGTACAGTCGCTGCTGAGCCTTTTTCCTCACGTGTGTGGAGTGCGTCTCCCATTTGAGGTCCTCCTCGATGTGTACTCCGAGGAACTTGAACTCGCTGACCCTTTCCACTGCAGCACCGTCGATGAGGATGGGCGCATGGTCTCTCCGCGGCCTCCTGAAGTCCACGATCAGTTCTTTGGTCTTGTCGACGTTAAGAGAGAGGTTGTTCTCCCGGCACCAGCGTGCCAGTGATTTGAGCTCCTCTCTGTAGTCAGACTCGTCGTTGTTGACGATTCGGCCTATCACTGTCGTGTCGTCCGCGTACTTTATGATGGTGTTGGAGACATGTGTGGCTATGCAGTCATACATGTACAGGGAGTAGAGGAGAGGGCTCAGCACGCATCCCTGGGGTGCTCCGGTGTTGAGGGTCAGGGGGTCGGATGTGATGCTGCCCATTCTCACCACCTGATGTCGGTTGGACAAGAAGTCCTGTATCCAGTCGCACATGCTTGGGTGTAGCCCTAGGTCTCTGAGCTTTTTGTCAAGTATTGCTGGGACAATGGTGTTGAATGCTGAGCTGTAGTCCACGAACAGCATACGTACATATTTGTCCTTCAGCAGCTTGTTGTCCATGTGCGAGAGGACGGTGTGGAGAGCCATGGCAATAGCGTCGTCGGTGGATCTGTTTTTGCGGTATGCATACTGCCACGGATCCAGCGAGGCAGGTAGCGTGGAGCTGATGTATTCCCTCACCAGTTTCTCGAAACACTTGCTGACGATCGGGGTGAGAGCAACAGGTCTCCAGTCGTTCAGGCATGTCACTTTGGCCTTTTTGGGAATGGGTACAATGGTTGACATTTTGAACCCTGCAGGGACCACAGCCAGGGAGAGGGAGAGGTTAAAGATGTCAGCGAAGACACCCGCCAGCTGGTCTGCACATGTCTTAAGGACCCGGCCTGGAATCCCATCAGGTCCGGCTGCCTTGTGGATGTTGACCCGTGTGAAGGCTGTACGCACTTCTCTCTCCGAGATGGTTAGAGGGTTCTCCTCTGCTGGTGCTGCTGATGGCCCCGCTTGGCTGCCGCGGTTGGAGCTGATCTCAAACCGGCCGTAGAAAGTGTTCAGTTCGTTGGGGAGGGAGGCAGGCGGGTTCACCTCGCTTCTGGTTCTTGTTTTGCAGTCTGTCAAGGTGTGTACCGCCTGCCATGTGCTCCTGATGTCGCCATTGCTGAGTTTGTCTTGCATCTTTTTTGTGTAGGCCTTTTTCGCCTTCCTGATGGCGCTGTTTAGGGCCGCGCGCGTCGTGTTGCGCGTTTCCACGTCGCCAGATTTGAAACCAGCATCCCGTTCATGCAGATGTGCACGTACCCCGCTGTCCATCCATGGTTTCTGATTGGGATAGATCCGAACTGTCTTTTTTGGGACTATGTCATCTATGCACTTACTGATAAAGCCAGTGACTGAGTCTGAGAGTTCGTTGATGTTATTCCCAGCGGCGTTCTTAAACACCCCCCAGTCAGTCTGGTAGAAGCAGGATTGTAGCATAGCGTCTGTGTCCTCAGACCAGATTCGGATTTCCTTCTCAACGACCGGCTCACTTTTTAGCCTCTGTTTGTAGGCAGGTAGCAGCTGGATGGCGTCGTGGTCAGAGCTTCCTAGCGGTGGGCGGCGGAGAGCTTTGTATCCATCCTTGAAGGGCGTGTAGCAGTGGTCAAGAATATTGTCACCACGGGTACTGCAGGCGACATGCTGGTGGAATTTGGGAAAGACCTTTTTTAAGTCTGTCCGGTTGAAGTCGCCTAGGCAGATGACTGCGCAGTCCGGGTGGCGATTTTCTTGTGCACTGATCGCCTGGTGTAATTCCCTCATAGCTGTGTCCTTATTAGCTCCAGGATGAATGTAAACAACGGCTACAATCACAGTGCTGAAGTCGCGTGGTAGGTAGAAAGGACGGCAGGCTATGATTAAAAGTTCAAGGTCTGGTGAGCAGTGACTATCTAGGATTTTAACATCTTTGCACCAGTTGTTGTTGATCAAGGCACAAACCCCCCCCACGTTGCTTACCGCTCAGTACAGGGTCTCTGTCCTTCCTATACGCGGTGAAGCCAGGAGGAGTGATGACTTCTCCATCTCTCCCTCCCTCTCTCTTTACTCCATTGGTTCTCAAAGTGAGGTCCGGGGACCCCCAGGGGTCCTTGGGGGGGTACCAGGGGGTCCCCAGCATTGTTTTTCATTTACCCCCTTTATCCATATTTTATACTTTGGCCATTAGAAAATAGCAGATCTACAAGCTCATAGCGCGGCAGAGTGCCGCACTATGAGTTTGTAGATCTGCTATTTTTGAAAAATTGTGAACATTTGTGCAAATCTTTGAATATATATATTTTTAAAGCGAACATTTGTAACTCAAACTTTGCTATGGGGGTCCCTGGAAAAAAATATTTTGAGATGGGGGTCCATGGCCAAATACATATCATTTAGGGGGTCCTTGACATGAAAAAGTTTGAGAACCACTGCTTTACTCTATCTCGCTCTGTTTTGTTATCTCTCCCCCTGCAGAGGGCTGTGGCTGACGGAGGAGATGAGATCAATAGTTGGATGAGAGCTTGATTAAATATCGACGGAGGCCCATGGCTCCACCATGACAACAGTCTCTTTGATCGCAAGATGGAAAAACATTCAAACTGCTTTGTAAAAATACTAAAACTAAAACGTATTAGTTGGTCCTCATCTCCCCAAAGTCCTTCAGAAAACAACTTAAACATATCTCTGTGAATAGGCAAAATTAAACTTTGATCAGTTGCAATTGTGGCCTACAGCAGGGGTCTTCAACGTTTTTCGCAGCGCGACGCGTTTTCAGCTTGTAGATCTGCTATTTTTGCTATTTTTTAATTGGAATCCAGATTTCTTTGTGCTATTTTTCAATTGGAATCCTGAAAAGTAACTTCAAGTAATTTCAAATGCATTTAGTTATACTTATGTTAACTTTTTTTACTTAAATACAAATACATTGGACATTAAAAAGACAATAGAATTTTAACACTAGTCATTAAGCTACTAATATAGACTGAAGTAATTAAAGCGGTTGTTTGGAATTGTAACAGCCGAAATCAATACTATATCAGTATACCGAATATTAACCTGCGGGCCGCAGTAAGTGAAGGTGGGGGCCGCCAGTTGCCCATGTATGCTCTAGTCCAGTGGTTCTCAAACTTTTTAATGTCAAGGACCCCAAGATTGACATTTATTAGCCTGCGGACCCCCATTTGAAAAGATATGCCAGGGACCCCCATAAGAGAAGATATTTACAGCTCTAGTGATTCTCAACCATTTTAATTTCAAGGACCCTTAACTCTGAGAGTGTACAAATGGACCCATTTGTACACTCTCATAGTTACAGACCCATAAGGGTCTATTTGGTTCCTAATCTATCATTTAGCTGGGGACCCCCTGGAACTCTATCAAGGACCCCTGGGGGTCCCCGGACCCCACTTTGAGAACCAATGCTCTAGTCTACACCATACCTCTTTGCCAAAAAATTGCTGATCGTGTCCCTTTTATGCCCATATATGGAGATCCCTGATGTCATCAGTATATGCCCAAATATGAGCATGTCCCCTTTTGATTCGTTTGATGCCATGACGATTAGACAACATACATATTTGGGCAAATAGCTGCATTGGGACTCGGGAGCTCCATATGGTTATGGCGTGGCAAAATTATGTTTTATTTCTGGCAATTTAATTACAGACAGATGAAAAGATACATGAAAAGAACGACAAGTTGGAGGAGGATTAACTTTTTCTTTTTGTACTTGAGCAACTCTGTTTACTTGAGAAAAAGCATTCTGACCTGCAGACAGAATGCTGAACAGCAAAAAAAGGAGGGTGAGCAAGAGCGAGAAAGAGAAGGAGTGAATCAAAGATTGTGATTTAGATGAAATGGGGACGAGGCAAAGAGGTGTAGCAAGAGAGAGAGAGAGAGAGAGAGAGAGAGAGAGAGAGAGAGAGAGAGAGAGAGAGGGAGGGAGAGAGAATGAGCGTAATTTATCAGTAAACTGTCATTGCTGTTGCTGTGGGGGACAGTGCGTGCGTGCGTGCGTGCATGCGTGTTTGTTGTCAGAGCCTAAAGCAGAGCAGAACTTGTCTTCCGCAGCCTGAGGGAAGACAAGATTATACTCTCGCTTTCCCTGTATCTGGTGTAACTCCACCTGTTCTCTTTCTCCCTTCATCTGTCTCCTTTCTTTTACCCCTCCCTCCCCACAACCCCAAACTTTTCTCTAATGCAGTATCTCTTATTCTCTCGGGCATCAAAGTTCTGACAGCAGTAGAAGCAGCATGGGATCCCCTGCCACACAAAAAAAAAGCGTGAGAGATACTGCTACTAGTAACAATAACAATATCACAAACATACTATTTATTACCTATTAAATTGCCAGGTGCCCAAAAGTGAGACCAGTACCACTGTATCAACATGACAGATATACATGGTCTTCATCATTCTTACCCTAATCTTTGTCGACTTTTATATTGCCGACTATAATATTTTAAAAGTAAACATTAGTGTTAGTAACAGGCGCAGTGACAGCCAGCTAAATACATGCAGAAACCTTGTACCTTATAATGGACACTGCACATTTATCATGATGCATTTCTGTTAATCCCTACATAAATAAGGAAACCTCTGTCCCCAAAACGTGTCCTCTGTTCTGACTTCTGCCCGGTTCTCCTCAGTGGCTGGAGCAATTGATCTTAATTTGCTCATGGGCATTGACCATTAGCATACTGTATGCACAAAATAACGACGCCCGTTTTTCCCTTTCCCAAAATGTAAGCTGTTTATTAGCGTTTTCATGTGGATTGGCTCAAACAGCTTAAACATCAACTTCTCATGGTTGTGGAAGAGAGAGAGCACATCCCCGCGCTACGGAGCAGAGCGCCGGGTCCGGGGACCCCCACGAAGCATTCGCTGGGGGTCCGACCTGCCTCCATGCTGCACACACAACTGAAAGTTTGCCAAATATTTTGAGTGCACACATTCTCCGGGTATGTACTATAATAATAATGATAACAATAATATATTTTTGTTTGGCTCTGTTTGTGGTTCAAACCCAACATTAGACACAATGTCACGGAGTAAACAAGCTAATGAAATTAGCTAACCTGGCCTTAAGATGGACTGACTTAAGGTAGACCAGTGAGATCTACACAGAGCTAATGTGACACCAACTCATAGCCCCCTCTCTCAGATCAGCTAACACAGGGAAGCTGTCAGAACTGCTAAAACATCCGGGACAACAATCCACACGTCCCAGGCTCTTCTCCCTTCCGGCTCCTAAACTATATGGAATGAACTCCCCATTGCAATTAGAACTGCAGACTCACTCCCAATGTTCTGCCGTAATCTGAGGACTCACCTCTTCAGACTCCATCTCAGCCCATAGCACTTGCCTTAGCCTTGACGACCTTGCAGGATTATGCAACGGCTAAAATGTAACTTAGATAGCATGTTATGTAGACAGATGCCAGGTCATTGTTGACCTGGCATCATATAGTGTGTATAGTTTCAATGTAGGCTGGTGATAGGTTCTTGGTTTACGTATGTATTAGTTATTATTAGATTATTGGTTTGCTTATGTATCACTTTATTATTAGATTAGTATTTTTATGCATTTGATGTATTATGTGTATTATCTTGTGTCCTTGCTTACTGTAAATCGCTCTCGATTAAGAGCGTCTGCTAAATGCCTAAACTGTAAACTGTCTCAAGGAGTAGTCACATTACTCATATACCAATATCAAATATCTCCATTATGCAACTATAAAGTACAATGTTATATACATTGCTGGTTAGTAATGGATAAATGTTTCTTCGTTACTTCAACATTTAACACACAATTTGACATACATCGTGGGTGGTTGGTAATGAATATGGTATTGAATATATTGGAAGGGGTCCTTGGGGCCAAAAAGGTTTGGGACTATTGCTGTACAGCATATAACCCAAAGTATGTTAATACTTTGACTGCACAAATCTCTGGGTATGGACTAGTTGTTAACAGTGTTGGGCTATATTACTTAGGAGAGTAATATGTTACTTATTACTTATTACTCCTTTGAAAAGTAATAATATTATATTACTTATTACTTGGAATCAAGAGTAATATATTACGTATTACTTTATATTACTTTCCCCGCGCCCCCCGCAAAAGAAAAGACGTGTACAGTTTTTAGCCTTTTAGAACTGAATCCAATTTAATGGAACAATAGAAAACAGTCAACAGTCTTTATCCTTTTAAGTATTTTGCTGCTGCAAATTCCATATTTGGAATTGGAACAATAATTATCCTTACAGGAACAACATCAATCTGAACTGCACACACTGGCTGCAGCCTCTCAAAAACTGAAACAATAAAGTAAACTTTTTGAAAATGTCTTAACCTTTTCAACATATCTTACAGCAGTCAACATTAATTAGCCAAAGTGCAAGGGGGGGAGGAGAGAGGATAGGAGATATAGAGCAGTGGTTCTCAAACATTTTCATGTCAAAAACCCCCAAATTGACACTTATTAGCCCGCGGATCCCCATTTCAAGATATGCCGGGGACACCCATAAGAGAAGTTTTTTTACGGCTTTAGCAGTGATTCTCAACCATTTTAATTTCAAGGACCCCCAGTTTGACATGCATTAGGCTACAGACCCCCATTTAATGGCATTTCTATCACTTGGACCGCAATTGATATTGTAAAATCTAGATGTCAATTTAACTCTGAGAGTGTACAAATGGAACCAAATGGACCCATTAGGATCCATTTGGTTCCATTTGTACACTCTCAGAGTTACAGACCCATAAGGGTCCATTTGGTGCCTCATCTATCATTTAGCTGGGGACCCCCTGGAACTCCCTCAAGGACCCCTGGGGGTCCCCGGACTCCACTTTGAGAACCAATGATATAGAGGAGAGAAGAGGAGAGGAACACTGTTTCCTGACCTCTCCTCATCAGCAGTTCATTTCCGCGACCACCAGACAAGTGACGCAGGGGGACTTCTGAAAGGGCCATGCCGAAAATAGGTTACTTTATTCGGATACAATGCGTGTCACAGCCTGCCCCTGCCGGTTCTCAGATTTTTTATTTTTAAATAGGCTCTGTCATGATTAATTGACCATATATATGAAGTTAAACAACTAAATTCTATCCGAACGATATCTTATAAGTAAATTCCGTGCCTCAAAATAGAAGTTTGAGAGCTTTTTGAAGTTAAAAACCGGCGGAGAAAGACACGGCGCTACGGTCGCATACGAGTCATGCGCTACGTCATAACTGTGCGCAGGCTGCGTGCTGAAAATAAGTGATCTGCAAGCTAAAAAGCATCTCTGTTGACGTAGGTTGATAGCTTGTAGATCTACTCTATTTTTGCATGATGCGACAACTTGCCTCTATGAGAGACGGAGAGAGAGTAAATGAATGAATGAGCATAAAAAAGACGCTCGTCATCAGTAACGTATATGTAATATGGTATTATATTACTGTTTTGGCAGAATAATACCTTACTTTACTCGTTACTGGGAAAAGTAATAATATTACAGTAAAATATTATTTTTAATTCGTTACTACCCAACACTGGTTGTTAATGATTCCCGTTTCTGTCTGTTTTGGCCTTTCTCTGTGCTCCTACCATTTTATATGGTCGATGTCCGCCATTGCGTACAGTGAAATTCAACATTGTCCTCCAACATTATTCATGTCCCTGGGTTATGTACAAAATGGAACCACAACCCCAGTCTCCCTTCCCCATTGTCTCATCATCCAGCCATTGAGATTGGTACTCTCCACTGACAAAAGGGCCATTTTTCTCACCTTCAGTGCTAAACCAACTGTATTCGCATTCAGAGTTCTGGATTCATAATTTTTTTTAAAATCTGATACCATCAATGACTCTGAGAGCTTGGAGTTTCTCTTTTTTGTGTTTTATGTTTTATCTCTAATAAAGGAACCATGTCCTGGTACAAAATCACATTAGTTCTGTATTTCATATCAGGGTATTACAATGCGCCAATAATACATTGCACCTCAACAAGTCTGGCAGTCATTACCTGGCACGCACGCACGCACGCACGCACGCACGCACGCACGCACGCACGCACGCACGCACGCACGCACGCACGCACGCACGCACGCACGCACGCACGCACGCACGTACACACACACACACACACACACACACACACACACACACACACACACACACAGCCAGAGGGAACAAGGAGCACTGAGACACAGATTGTCTTTTAATTGGTTGAAGACTGCAGCACTTTGAGAAGAGCCGAAGACACAAGCATACGCACACACACACACGCACGCGCGCACACACACACACACACACACACACACACACACACACACACACACACACACACACACACACACACACACACACACACACACACACACACACACACACACACACACACACACACACACACACACACACACACACACACACACACACACACACACACACACAGCGTGTCCTCTGTAAAGATACATGGCTGGTCTCGGCTGACTCTTATATAATGAGCCGAATTCCAGTCAACACGCAGACAGGTATCCCCCCGGTCTTTCTCTCTCTGTCCGTGTGTGTGTGTGTGTGTGTGTGTGTGTGTGTGTGTGTGTGTGTGTGTGTGTGTGTGTGTGTGTGTGTGTGTGTGTGTGTGTGTTTGTGTGTGTGTACACAATGTGTGTACAATGTTTGTACAATGTGTGTACAATGTGTGTACAATGTGTGCATGCGTGGTCAGCATTTGTGTGTATGTGTATCTGAATGTATGTTTAACTGGGTCAAGTCATGCTATTCTATAAAAGAGACTACATCACAACCAGGTCAGTGCTGTTCAGTAAACCATTGGGGGGACGGGGGGATTGGCCGTCTGAAAGTAGAAACCAAGTGGTGAGAATTGAAGTGGTACTGTACTCCTTCCACTGTGATACGTATAAGAGGGTTTAAGACCCATCCGTGGTGAAAGTTTTTCTTTCCTTCGTGAAAATTTGTCTTTCGCTGTGACGCCATGCTGTGGAAAACACGCCCATAGGCTAAGCTTTGCAGGACGTGTTGTGATTGGCTAGTGAGAAACATGATGAAATTAACTTCAAACTTCGCAGACACGATGTGTTTGGCTAGCGAGACGCATGATGAAATTAATAATAATGTAAAAATGTAAGCACGTCACTTCGCAGGACGTGCTGTGATTGGCTACCGAGATGCATGATGAAATTAATAACTCATAAATAGCACCGCTCACTTCACACTGGGTGTGATTTTTTTTAATACATTTTCAATTATAGGACGCCCTCTCTCCAGGTTTTACAAAGAACATGTGTGTACTGCGGGGGCACGGTGGCGCAGTCGGTAGCGCTGTCGCCTCACGCTGTGGGCGCTGGGGCATGTCTTCTCCTCCGCGTCATCAGTGCCCATACCCTAGGTGGGGTTGGCGAAAGGGCCTACTCTCTTTGGAGTTTGCATGTTCTCCCCGTGTCTCTCAGGGTAGTTAATACCCTCACAAAAACATGTAGTAATCCTGGTCGCTTTAACGCCTCCCCCATGACAGCCGGGGCGCCTGATGGAGGCGAAGGGAACTGGTTGGAATAACGTGTTCCTTCCACACGCTACGTCCAACCAGGGAAACTCCCCCTGTCAGGTGACAAGAAGGTCAGTTGGCTCTCATGCATTGAAGGAGGCATGAGCTCGGCCCTGGCCTCCTTAGGCTGCGAGGGGAGTGTAGTGCCCAGGATCACCGGGTGAAAAATAAGGGTTACAAAATCGCAAAAAACAAACAAACAAAAAAACATGTGTGTACTGTTACCACATTGTTACCTCTGGTTAGTTACCACTATTATACAGATCCCAGACCAGTGAGCGTTTCTTGTAACTACTTGAACCCTAATCTCTCAAGACAGATTCTGCTAACACCACTGCATTGAACACCACTGCTTTATTCTAGTCCAGACTGGCTAAATCCACTATTTGGGGATTTAGGGTGGCGCAAGGGGCGTTCCCGTGCAAAAGTTGCTATTATGGGACACCAGCCTTATCCGCAAAACACCTGCGCTACCCGTTACATTATGCATAGGTGTGGTTTGGGCGTTAATAAAACCAATCACCGTGCCAGATGCCATTGCCTTTAAGAAAAGACTGCGCAAGCCATTACACACTCACATCGCATCGTAAGGCGCCACATTGTGAGATTGTGTAGATCTGGTATTTTTGCCACTACTTTTGCTACTTTATACTACTGTAATACTAGGACGAATATGCATTTGCACAGCTATTGATTTGACCTGACATGATGGTGATAAAAATACAATAAGTCAATAAAAATAAAAGTCAGTGTGAGGTCTAGAGGACTGACCTCGTCTATGTCAGTGGACAACAGAACACAGTCTTAAGGATACCGTATTGTTTCTGTCGGATCAAGCCTCATATGTCCAAAAACTGTTACTCTTCAGGATTCAAATTCAAAAATAGCAAAAGCAGCAGATCTACAAGCTCAAAGGATCTGGTATACTTTTGATGCTTTTGTGTGACGCTGTAGTATGATCAAGTAGGGCGTTGATTTACGGGGAGGAAAATATGGAGATAAAAGGTTTCTTCACCGACAGCAATGATATGCAAATGTTATGAAGCCACAGGCTGCAGGAAACCATGGAGATGACATCACTTATGTGTTAGTTCACCGTATCCATTACTGTGTCCAGTGTGTGTGTGCGTGTGCGTGCGTGTGTGTGTGTTACCTGCGGACGGTGCGCAGCAGTGTGGACCGAGCCTCGTTGTAGAAGGTGATGATGATGGCGGTGGGAGGAAGATCTGAGTCATAGTGGAGAGTGGTGCACCTAGAGAGAGAGAGAGAGAGAGAGAGAGAGAGAGAGAGAGAGAGAGAGAGAGAGAGAGAGAGAGAGAGAGAGAGAGAGAGAGAGAGAGAGAGAGGAAGGGTTAGTGCTGCAGATGGATTGTTCAGATCCAGAGAAGGAGTGGGCAGGGTTGGTCAGCTTGTTTACACATCGTCATGGTCACACTGTCTGTCACCATAACAACACTGTTAACTCCACAGAGCTGAGACACACATATAGAGAGAGAGATGTACTAAAGAAAGAAGAGAGAGAAACATCCAGAAATGAGGCTAGAAGAGTCTCTGAGCTCCGCTGGCGGCTCTTAAAATTCTGACCTTACATACACCCAACTGGGGAAAAAAGAGGGAAAGACCAAATCAGTGAGGTTCATCCTGGACAGTTTATATTTTTGACTTGATGGTGGCGCTACAGGATAGGTCATGGAGTCACTCAAAGGTAGTTATTCTCCAGGGAGTGTGAATTTGTGTAGCTAAGTTTTCACAGCAGGCCGCTCATTATAGATCTTAAGATAACCATGGAAGTGGAAAGGTCATGTGATCACCACAATCACTAGGGCTCCATGGTATTTTCACATGTTGAGATATCATGCGACCAGTTGGCAGTGGTGGAAAGTAACTAAGTACATTTACTCAAGTACTGTACTTAAGTACAATTTTGAGGTAATTTTACTTTACCGGAATATTTACAATTGTCTATACCTTTACTTCTACTCCACTACTTCTCAGAGGAAAATATTGTACTTTTAATCCACTACAATTATTTGAAAACTTTAGTTACTAGTTACTTTGCAGATATAAATATATTATATTATAAAACATACACTACCCACTTCCCTATATACATTTCGGCTATTTGAAAATAGCCGATCTACAAGCTCACAACGCGTCCCGATGCGACGCG